>NW_026261592.1:332643-632643 GCF_900747795.2 Erpetoichthys calabaricus | reverse complement strand
TTACTGGCGGTGGCTCAGAGGAGAGAGTTTTTATTCCTCGCATCCCCGTTATACCCTCTGATCTCCCATTTCAATTCAAACGCCTCCAATTTCCAGTAAGGCTCTGCTTCGCAATGACAATTAATAAGTCTTAGGGACAGACCCTACAAAAGGTTGGCATTGATTTGAGGCAAGATTGCTTTTCACATGGCCAACTATACGTTGCATGCTCAAGAATAAGCTCAGCGCACAGCTTGGTCATATTACAACCGGAGGGGCGAACTGACAACGTCATATACAAAGAGATCCTTAACAAATAATTATTGGTACATTTTCCCTCAGTTTATTATTTAAAATTTTAAAGCAGTACCTCGCCACTGCGAAGCGTGGGTATTTTGCTAGTATATATTGTGAGCTGCGAAGCTAATCCTACCCCCAAAAAGATACAGACGCCCATGGAAAAAGCCCTAGGAAACCCCTAGGAAACTTAAACAGACTACCTTCACGTTTCTCCTTTTCCTTCTGGCCGGCTCTGTCGCGTAATCTGCCTCCCGCGCGCTACTCCGCCTTGTCAAAAAGCATGTGCCGACTTCTCTCTGTGGTTATAAATTGATTTTCTGCTTCTCTCTCTCTCTCTGACTTCTGGTGCTCCTGGCATGTATTCCTCCTCCTCCGAAGAAATCCTTGGTTGCTTTTAAATGACAAGCGGAGGTGTAAACTCTTTCAAGGAGCATGTTTGAAACAGTTTTAAAAGATAAATGTTTGTTTGCAGTGTTTGAATAAAAATTCGAGTTTCTTCAACTTCCACTGGTCTTCTGTGCAATCTTGTAACCCAAGCATGACAAGATATATATATAAAATCTGACAGTGGTAAGAGCACTCCTTCCATAACACTAAACACAAACACTAAGTAGATGCTAACACTAAAAAACGACAGCACCGCTGGGAAGAACACTAAATGAGATAAAGTAAAAGTCTACTAAACTACTTTATTATATCTTCTTTATTATAGCAGGTGAGGGGACGCTGGCGCACGCTTGTTGTTGCTTCTCCCTGTTAATAACACTTTTCACAAAATTCCCCTTAATTCTGCACTTTCTTACGCTTGTTTTTACTTCGTTTATTATACGTATACTTCGTGGATACAGCTAACTCGAATTGCATGGATTTGGCTTAATATTTACAGATTTTATGGACTCCACTTTACTGGGAACAGCTGAGTCTGTGGATCATGGGACGAGCCCTATGAACATTCCTTTGTACCTGGCGATCTAGCACCTCGGGATGATCTGTCTCCGTGATTATATTCGCTATGCTGATCTGCTCCCGTAGAATCTTACAGTACTCTACGACCCAGAACTGATCTGATGTTCATACTAACCTGGCTTATGGCTTCGGGGCGATCACGACTGAAATTACCAAGCGTTACTGTTTATGACTGTGTATTGGAACATCCAAATCCTGCTTCCTCCACCTGCTGCTTGCTGTCGCTGCTCACCTACGCTACCATACCCGCCTGTCCTACCGACTCCGTTGTGCTGTGCTGCTTCTACACTGCTACCAGCTAAGTATCACTCACTATTTTAGCACTTTGAGCACTAAGAAAAGCGCCATATAAATGTAATGAATTATTATTATTTATTATTAAACACTAAAGTACAAAAACGAAGTAGAAAGTAACACTAAACCACAACACCGCCGGGAACACCGACACACCGCGTCTACTAAACACTAAGAAACACTAAATGAAAAAATACTATTCAGTAAGTACCGCATCTACTAAACAGTAAATCAGTAAAGGAGAAAGGACTAAACACTATGGAAAAAGAACGGCAAGACCGCGTCAGCTGCGGAGCTCAGCTCGGAGCGAAATTAAGTTAATGAAATGAGGTGAATGGGAGGTGAGATGATCACATGACTCCAACACCCGCCTTAACTCTCCGTCCCTCCACAAACACACAAACACAGCCACACGGATCCCAAATCTCCTTTATATATATATATATTATATATATATATATATATATATATATATATATATATATATATATATATATATATATATATATATATATATATATATACACACACACACATATATACATACACATATACATCTATACTAATAAAAGGTAAAGCCCTCACTGACTCACTCATCACTTACTCTGCAACTTTCCGTGTAGGTAGAAGGCTGAAATTTGGCAGGCTCATTCCTTACAGCTTACTTACAAAAGTTAAGCAGGTTTCATTTCGAAATTGTACACGTAACGGTCGACAACGTCCGCCATGTTAAACTTTCTTATTTATTGCTCCATCATCACGAAATTTGGTAGGCGGCTTCCCCGCGTTAACCGAAACCGAAGTACATACTTATTTCGGTGGTATGACACCACTGTCGGCCGCCATATTGAACTTTCCAACGGTCTTTGTTACTTAATGGGCCAATCTTCAAGAAATTTGGTACGTGGGTTCCCAACGCTAACTAAATCCTACTTACGTACATATATACGTCCATAGCCTGCAGCTCGGTCCACACTCTGAATCCTCCAGGCACTCCTGAGCATAATCTAATTTTGAAGGTTGGGGCACCAATAATGTTACTGAGAAACTTACAGCCACAGAAACTTTGTAATGACACGAGACTTCAGGTCACATGCCTGCAAAAGAACCTAATTGAGGCAACTATTTTTACTGGCGGTGGCTCAGGGGAGAGAGTTTTTATTCCTCGCATCCCTGTTATACCCTCTTATTTTGTGGGTATAATGGGTATAACTAGCGGGTATTTTGCTAGTTTTTATATATTTTGTCTTTTTTCTCTTTCTTCATCCAGTAAAGCACTTTGAGCTACATCATCCATGCATCCATCCATCCATCCATCCATCCATCCATCCATCCATCCATCCATCCATCCATCCATCCATCCATTATCCAACCCGCTATATCCTAACTACAGGGTCACGGGGGTCTGCTGGAGCCAGTCCCAGCCAACTCAGGATGCAAGGCAGGAAACAGACACCGGGCAGGATGCCAGCCCACCGCAGGGCACACACACCAAGCACACACTAGGGACAATTTAGGATCGCCAATGCACCTAACCTGCATGTCTTTGGACTGTCGGAGGAAACCGGAGCACCCGGAAGAAACCCATGCAGAAACGGGGAGAACATGCAAACTCCACGCAGGGAGGACCTGGGAAGTGAACCCGGGTTTCCTAACTGCGAGGCAGCAGCGTTACCCACCACACCACCATGCCACCCTGAGCTACATCATTTGTATGAAAATGTGCTATATAAATAAATATTGTTGTGGTTTTTTCTGACATAATCAATAATAAGTATTGTTGAGTTTGTGTTATTTGGGACGTTTTTGTGCAAATGTTTGTAGTGACAAGTGTTCTTGGGGGTGTGAGACGAAATTGTGTATCCATTATCTGTGGTATATGTGGATCAGGTTTAGGAACATATGTGTAAATGTATAAGGTATGTATATATTTGGGAGTTTCAATGAGTTAGTGTAGTTTTGTAAAATTCATTTTTTTTTGGATGGTATCATTTTTAAGTTCTGCTGTGGGGTGTTTTCTTTTTTTTTTCTTTTATACGACAATCATTGTAAAGCACTGGGAACAGAACAAATGTACATAGATAACATACAAGAGCGAATCAGAGGAACCAAAAGAAATGTTGGTGTTTACAGTCACCTAATAAACATCTCTGTATCAGTGGTGGACCTGACAGCAATGTGCTGAAAGACCCACAGAAAGAAACATTGTGTTTTGTGTTCCTGTGTTCCTCCCTCCCTCCATTTCTCTTCCTTGTGTCCACACATTCAATGGTTCTCTGTCAGGAATGATTCAATTAACTCACCACCTTCTGTCACCTCCTTCAGTATTCTTGTCATGTTTGGTGATGGAAATCTCACAAGCTCTTCAGCTAGTGACTCCCACAGGCTCACCAGTACCACACTGTCCATCTTCATTATGTCACTGATGAAAGACATCACACCTGCTTGCCCCTCACATTTTTCTTTGGCTTTGAATCTCTGAAAGACATACAATTGACTAGAGGATCAGGTATGAGATGACCACTGGAGGAAAACAGCAGTGCAGTCAGTGTGGTTTGATGACCTCATAATAACAGGAATTTCTCTAATGGATGGAAAGGCAGTTTCAGACAATTCTCCTGAGCTCACCATATCTGCTCAGTTCTCTGTGCCTCATACTGACAGGGAGACGTGCCTACCTTGGCCTCATCGTTGGTGAGAATGTTCTTGGTGGCCAGGTTCTGCAGGATACTTGTGATGTCGTATTCAATCACATAAGCCAGGTAGGGCTTGTAGAACTCTGTGATCTTGAGGAGATCATCATGAGAGAATGTTTTTATTACTTCAGGAAACTTCTCTGTCAAACCTGAATTTGAGATAGAAAAGGGGAAACTTAAGAGCTGCAGAAATGGTGGAAACTCAGGGGTCACACGTCAGTCTGATTTGACAGCTGACCTTATCTATTTACTCGGTAAGTTTGAATGAACAGCAGACATCAAAGTTTATTTTGATGAAACATTTTAATTGTACAAGATCTAATGGTTTATGTCATTTTCATAAAGCCTTGTGGCAGGAGATTGCATGTCCTCTGGCTTCCTGACTCTTTTCTATGGTGTGACACCACCTCCTGTCTCTAAGTAGCATAACAGTCTGCAAATCCTGAGTCACCATCCCTTCTTTCAATGCAATAGTGATGAAACATATTAATTAAAACACCATCCCCATACCCAGTGCTTCCAACATATCCAATCAGATCTTATCCAAACTTGTGACCCCTGTGCCTACAGAACTATGGAGCACCACATTGACCTTCACCATAGACCTGGACCAGCCCTTACTAATGCTTCTACCCTGTCTCCACTTTGGAGGGCCTTCCCATGAACACTAAGAGCTTCTCAAAGTGCTATTTCACCCCTCCAATAATATCCCAACTTGAGGTCAATGTTTCAGTTTGACTGATATTCCAAATAAAATTCATGAAATATCAAATCAATTGACAGGGCATCTTTATACATGGTATGGAAACCATTGTGAATTGCTTCACCAGACTCTACCCACATGTGACCCTTCACTTCACTGTCTATGTATGCTGGTTCAGCATGGGATTCATCTCCTGCTCTGATCACCATTTTGTGAATGAAGAAAATTTACTTAAAAACTACTGTAGACTGCATTTTGTAGCATGTTTGCATGTCAAGATACTAATAGTAGAAGAAAGCAAAAAGTCGACGTTACATTTATATAAAGCTTTTCAAGAATCTCACAGAGCCTTTAATAGAATGGAGGAGCCACTTTGCAAAACCAGTGTGCAGCATTTACCTGGATTATGTGATGGCAGCCTTTGTGTGTAAATATACTCACAAATAACTTAGCTATTAGGTGGTAAAGGGGTACAAAATATAGTTAGGCAAATTGGGATAATTAGGTGGCCAGAATGACCACACCATGATACACAAATTAGCAAGGACATTGGGAAACACTTTATTCTTTACAAAAGATGCTCATGAATCTTGTATGACCATAGACAGTGCCCCCATCACTGCACTGGAGTGTTGGGATCCACACACAGACCACAGGGTAAGAGCCTCCTGCTGACCCACCAACACCTCTTCCATAAGTAACTCTAACTTTTCCAAGATAGTCAACCATCCAAGTCCTGGCCATACCCGAACAAGCTTAGCTTCAGGTAATTAGGTAAACTGCATTTGAACTTTGCAGCTTTACCCACAGTTTTTTTTAATTTTTTATAGTAAGTAATGATGTGAGACAGTGTGTCAATTCTGTGTATTTTGTTTATTTTCCTTTTTAAGTTAACTTAGTGAATAACTGGTGTCATAATCTCAGGTTACAGTCACCAGTACTAGATGGCAGTACATTTACTCCCAAAGGTACTTGATATGGTAGAGATAAACGCCTTCGACAAGACCAAGTATCTTTTATGATCAAAGCCTCAGGAACAAGCTGTCCATCATCAGATTAGTCAGACAAGTCTCTGTGTGTAATACCAAGTGGTGTGGAACGCCCTATGAGGTGTGTGCGAGTGACATGATAAGCCACCTAGAAGACAAGTCGTCATCTTCTTCTTTTCATCTTTTTTGTGTTCTCCTTCTTCTTTTGGTGCTCCATTTCTTTATGCAAAGTATTCTTTAAGCTTACTGACTTTGAAACAAGGGTGTGTGTTTAATAGGGATTTACACCCAAACATTACAATTTTCTGTCATTTATTTTAATTAAGATTTTTTACTGTTATTAGTACATTTTCATAAACTTTGCTTTGCTTTTAAATGTATAAACTTAATTCAAAGTGAATGAAGCAGATAAAGGGCACCTGGTGCAAGAAAAACAGACACTTTTAATGCATCATGTTGGCTTAGGAGAAACACCACCAAGAGTGAGCAGCCGCAAACCATTACCATACCATACAGTACCACTTGGGTGCGTGGAAATGACAAAGATGTGATGTATCAGCCTTTTGTTATAAGAGCTGAGTTCCCAAGCACAAAATCCCAGAAAAATTTTAAAAATGCCCAGTAGAGGGGAAACTGGTAAAACCTAGGTAGTAGCAGGGCAAAAACACAGGATCTTTATAAATAAAATTATTTATTTTCACACACACACACACACACACACAAAAGCAAAAGCTTTATTGTGTGGAGTTCTTTAAATTATCCATCCATCCATTATCCAACCCACTTTATCCTAACTACAGGGTCAAGGGGGTCTGCTGGAGCCAATCCCAGCCAACACAGGGCACAAGGCAGGAAACAAACCCCAGGCAGGGTGCCAGCCCACCACAGTCTTTAAATTATGTTGCTTGTAATCTGTTTATTGAACCAAGGGGACTGAGCAGCCGATCACAACTTCTGGGGAGCTGTCCAAAATAGCATTTAAGAAGTCATCGACTTTATTATGGCTTCTTTCAGCACTGAGATTGTTTCTGTCTGGTGGTTTGTGCTTTTCATTTTAATTTTGGATTTCTTGGTTTTAACCCCTTGGTAATGAATGAAGGTCCTATACTGGTTTGTTGATTTTGGATTTATTTGCTTTTTGCTTAAAAGGAAAATGTGTTTTGTTCTCTTAATTTTAGCTGCTGCCTGAATTTTGAATAAGTGGAAGAGGATGGATGGATGGATGGATGGATGGATGGATGGATGGATGGATGGATGGATGGTGTCCATCAATTCGACCTGGGGTGTCACTATGGTGGCTGTCTCTCCTTGAACCTCAATTCTGTGTTGATTATTACACAATATTAAGATAATACAGGTTTCTTTTCAGTTGTTTTTTTTCATATACAAAGGTAAATTAATGACATCTATAAACTCACATTCTTGTGCTTTACTATATGTGGATTTTCCTAGTGTTAGTATTTGAACATTCACATGTGCTTACTGTATGTGAAATTTAATAAATGGAACTGCATTGCTAGTCTATATCTGTGTGTGTTTAATTATTTCTGTTGTAAGGTACGGCCGGCAGCCCAACCCAGCTGGGACACCCCAGGAATGAAAGGATGGGGAAAGCAGCTTCTTTAGGGCACTGCCTTCTCCAGAATGCTAGATGGAAGCCCCCCTGGGTTGCAGCAGTGCCTCAGATTTCCACAGGGCTCCATGGGAGTTGGAGTTTGATGCAGCCCTGTTGTGTTACATGGGCGCCACCAGGAAATGCTGCAGGAATCATTGAACCCTTTGGTGAAGCACTTGTGCCACACCCGGAAGAGTAGCTGGAAGAAGATCACCGGACACCTTGAGCAGTTCTGGGTACCCAATAAAAGGAGCCAGCAGCCACTACTCTGGGCGTCAGAGTCGGGTGGAAGAGGACGAAGCTTGTGTCATGTGTTTGGGGAGTTGTGCACCTCCTGGTGTTCATAATGTTAAGTTTATGCGTACTGTAAGTGGGCCTTTCCTGTGTAACTAAGGTATCCTGTACTTGTCAGGTTCTAAACAACAACAAAAGCAACAATTTTATTCTTCGCAGAGCCCAGAATCAAATAAGGAATGCCTCAATGGCCATTAACAGGCCCTGTTTAATTGACAGCCCCCCAAATCTTGAGTGTATAAGGAGACAAGAAAAAGCCATGCAGGAAAAAATCTTGGGAGGGGCAATTTAAAGAAAGACCACCTCCCAAGTAGGATGGGTGTGAAATGCATCTCAAAAAAGGGGTAAATTTGGCCTCTCTGCCAGTTCTGTGCAAGGAACTCACAATTGGAAATTTGCTGGGGCAGTTATTAGAAGAATTGTTGTTACTAAACAAAGGGACTCAATGATTAATAGGCACGTTTGTCCAGGCGAGCCCCCTAAATCAAAGATAAAAGGCCTCAGCAGTATATAGTAAGAAAGATGTTTCACCTCTGAAAATAACCAGCGCATTATGTTGAATACTCACAAAGGTATAAATAAATAACATGGACACCCTAACAAAAGATACAGAGGAAGCTGGACATTCAAGTAAAATGCAAAAACCAAAAAAATCATGATTAAATAATAAAGACAAAAACAGAATAAAATAGTAAAGAATTAATCCTTCTACTCAAAGTGCACTGAGACTGGCTAAAGATGAAAGAAAAACTAAAATATAATAATAATAATAATAATAATAATAATAATAATAATAATAATAATGAAAGATAGGATATGGAGTTCAGCTCCATGTCCAACTAGATAATAATTTCAGAAAATGCAGGAGTTTTTTACAAGTTTTCTTTATTACATTTGTCTAAATCATCATTGATATCAGTTAATTTTTTTGCTAGTTAGCTAGAATACATTTTGAATTCCCCTGCTGCCTTTATGTTTCAAAAATTGGATGAAGAATAAAATTAATAGGAAATAGTATTTATTATCTAAATAAAAGGGCAAAAAGTGATTTAAAATTTTACAGCATTTAAGGGATGGGGCTTTTGTCTGGCATCACTGAAATTTTTTTAAAAAATAAGCAGATTTTCAATAATTTGAACCTGAATGTACAACAGTGAAGATACTACCATCAAGGACTGCAACAACATCATTATCATGCACAATATAAATAGTTGATCAATATCACCACTAATGATAAAGGCCAAAATATTTTTAACATCAAAATATGAGAACAGTATGATACCAATCAAATGCTACCAGAAATTGAAACCAGTTAAATATGCAGAAAGATCTTAATGCACAAGTAAGGAAAGCACATACAAAAGAGACTGAGACAACATTTGAAAAGAATGAAAGGTGAAAAAATGCTGCTTGGTTGTTTATAAGGTAGAATATTTGAGAAAAAATGTTGTGAGTAATTAAATGGGTTAAAAGAATTATGAATGAGTCTGGAAATGTCATATTATGCATGAGAAATGAGGTGCAGAGATTTCTTTGTCTGAGTTATACAAATATTTAATGTTGTTGATACCTGTAAGAGCCAATCTTAGAATGTTAATGTTGAATGTTAAATTTATATAGTGCTTGCTTCATTTCTATAGAACATCAGCTTCTTATAGCTACCTAGAATAAGGTATAGCCTTTTAGTTCCTGTAAGTTAACAAATAGAACTTCTTTTGCTATATCTGTAGAACAAGGTCTTAATTAAGCCAATTAGGAAATAGTCTTGCTGGATGCATGGACTATTTGATATGTTTTCAAAAAGGAGATGCCATACAGTTTACTGAGCATGATTAAGTTGCTTATATGTTGAACTTGTTTAACGTGCCTCAAGTACGACAGTATGACCAAATGTAGAGAAATGAAACAAAATAGGTAAGCCTTAAACAGAACTTTTCTAAAACAAGAACTTTTCTTTTCTTTGCTATTATTATTTTTTTTCTCTATTTTTGAGTGAAGTGCTTTGCTCTGAAATTTTATTAAAAATATAAAATATAAAAATTATTATTATAAAAATATAAAAGTAAAATATGTATAAGGAGATTGTTTAATTGACCAATTTTTAGGTAAAATATTTAGGAATAAAATACAAAAATTCTTAAACAGATTTATATACATACATAAGTTATTGGGTAATTAGATTTAAAGATTAAAATGTCTAAAGCATTAGTAAGGAGGTGGTACGATGGTGTGGTGAATATCACTGCTGCCTTGCAATCAGAAAATGGTGCTTTTAGTTTGAATATTTTCTGTGTAGAGTTTGCATGTTCTCCCTGTGTCAGTGTGGTTCTGGCATGTTTGTGTGTCCTTAACCTGTAGTGGACAGGCATCTTGCTGAGGTGTTGTTCCTTGCTGAGATATGCTTTGACATTACGAGTGGTGAATAAATAATGCACAAGAACATGTTTAACCAACAAAAGGTAAATTGGGCTTTTTCTACAGAACTATAAACTGACAAAAATGGCATATTGAAAACAGAAGTTTTGTTCAAAGTGTGATTCAAATGTAATTAGACTCATAGTCAAAAGATATTTACTCCATGTGATAGACTGATTTCTTTACTCATCCTTTCATTATCCATCCATCCATCCATCCATCCATCCATCCATCCATCCATCCATCCATTATCCAACCCGCTATATCCTAACTACAGGGTCAAGGGGGTCTGCCAGAGCCAATCCCAGCCAACACAGGGCACAAGGCAGGAAACAAACCCCAGGCAGGACGCCAGCCCACCGCAGATCCTTTCATTGTGTTATAAGAAACTTGTGCATTTTAAATGAGAAATGTTTATGTGCTGAAATTACAATAGTTTTTTTTTTTTTTATAAATAAGAATAGCTGGTTGTATGGGTAGAAAAGACAGGAGACAGAGCTGGAGGTGGCAGAGTTAAAGATGCTAAGATTTGCATTGGGTGTGACGAGGATGGGCAGGATTAGAAATGAGGACATTAGAGGATCAGCTCAAGTTGGACAGTTAAGAGACAAAGTCAGAGAGGTGAGATTGTGTTGGTTTGGACATGTGCAGAGGAGAGATGCTGAGTATATTGGGAGAAGGGTGTTAAGGATAGAGCTGCCAGGCAAGAGGAAAAGAGGAAGGCCTAAGAGAAGGTTTATGGATGTGGTGAGAGAGGACATGCAGGTGATGGGTGTTAAAGTACAAGATGTAGAGGACAGAAAGATATGGAAGAAGATGATCTGCTGTGGTGACTCCTAACAGGAGCAACCGAAAGAAGAATAAGAAGGAGAATGTTAATGTTTAATAACCACATAGCTGAAAGACGGTTTAGTTTTATTTGTATAATTTGATGTTCTAATGAAAAATTTTGGACACTTTGTTAAAATTCTAAAGCATAAAGTAAAAATTGATGGGTTAACTTAATTAGTAGTGAAAAGAGTAAGGGGTGGCATGGTGGCACAATGAGAGTGTTGCTGCCTCAAAGTAAGGAGACCAGGATTTGCATCCCAGTTTGTCCCTTTGTGGAGTTTGTATGTTCTCCCTGTGCTTTTGTGGGTTTCCTCCAATTTCCTCCCACCGTCCAGAAACACTAAATTGGCCCTAGTGTGTATATGTGGTATGTGTGTGTTTTTACCCTGTGATGGACTTCCACCCAGTACAGGGTTTGTTCCTGACTGGCTGGGATAGACTCAGGTACTCCCTGTGACCCTTGTCTGGATTTAGCAGGTTAGAAAATGACATGACATGATAAAAGTAACTTAAAGAAACATCTTAGATGTTTGTAAATAATCTGTTTTAGCCTTAAATTAATAATTTAAGACATATTCTAAATAAATATATTTTAGACTATTTGTCCTGATCTAAAAACTTTTTAAAACAATTTTAAGGGCTTTATATAGGTAAAGGTAGAATGTATTTTGATTGATTTTATTTTATACTATGAGCATTTACTTGCCGTGATGGAGATGATTTTAAATTGAGTGGAGGACACAGCAGTGACAAAATTAGCCAAAATACAAACAGAAACTGGGTTAAAATGGCCATTTGTTTTACTGCTAGTATTAATATTTATAAGGAGTACCCAAATGAAACAGGCCCAGTACCCCATGAGATTTTAACAGGAGGACTGGCACAACAGCTGACATCTTCTCCTTTTTTATGGAAAAAGTAACCTTTAGCAATTATAGATAAAGTATTGCAGCACTTACTAATAACAAGCAAAACTCTGAAGTCTTTATATCTGCAGATTAAATCTGCTCTTTCTAGCTTATTGGAGTTAACAGCACAAGAGTTTCAACCCATCAACTGTGCAGGCAATTCTAAAGGACTGCAAGCAAAAGAATTGCCTGACTTAAAGGAGATAAGAGTCACACCAGTACTCCTAACTGCAACCACTACACTGAAACTTGAAGGGAGACCAGACTGTGTTTCCTCTCACTGCTAAAATGTTCTGTCTCAAGTCATCAATCAATCAACATCTGAACCTCCATTTGTTACAGTGCACTAAAGGTCAAGTTAAAAAGATCAAATGTCCCTAAAGCAAACAAGCCAGCCAAAAGTTCAAGGTTAGGGTTATGGAGGCTCAAAAAGGGAATCACATTTCATCAATGGTACAACAACTGAAACTGGTGTTATCTGCAGATAACCTCTGACAAAAAAATAAAAATAAATAAATGTAAATATGTTATAAAAACTATGTTCTCAATATTTGTGGATCCTGAATCATAGAAGGCATCCATCTGCATCAGGTCAAGAGTTTTAGGTTAACATCCTTTGTTTTGGGGTTTTAGACCCCAAGGACTGATAATTAATCTATATTGTGCCCACTACTCCCCTCCTTTAACCGCCACCTTATCGTGGTGGAGGGGTTTGCGTGTCCCAATGATCCTAGGAGCTCTGTTGTCCGGGGCTTTATGACCCTGGTAGGGCCACCCAAGGCAAACTGGTCCTAGGTGAGGGATGAGACAAAGAGCGGTTAAACAAAACCTCCTATGATGAAAAACAATTTTGGACGGCGTTTTCCCTTGCCCGGATGCGGGTCAACGGGGCCCCACTCTGGAGCCAGGCCTGGAGGTGGGGCTCGATGGCGAGCGCCAGGTGGCCGGGCCTGTACCCATGGGGCTCGGCCGGGCACAGCCCGAAGAGGCAACGTGGGTCCCCGTTCCCATGGGCTCACCACATATGAGAGGGGCCAAGGAGGTCGGGTGCAGTGTGAGTTGGGTGGTGGCCGAAGGCGGGGACCTTGGCGGTCCGATCCTCGGCTACAGAAGCTGGCTCTTGGGACGTGGAATGTCACCTCTCTGAAGGGGAAGGAGCCTGAGCTAGTGCACAAGGTTGAGAGGTTCCGGCTAGATATAGTCGGATTCACCTCGACGCACAGCTTGGACTCTGGAACCAATCTCCTTGAGAGGGGCTGGACTCTGTACCACTCTGGAGTTGCCCCTGGTGAGAGGCGCAGAGCGGGTGTGGGTATACTTATTGCCCCCCAACTTGGAGCCTGTACATTGGGGTTTACCCCGGTGGACGAGAGGGTAGCCTCCTTTCGCCTTCGGGTGGGGGGACGGGTCCTAACTGTTGTTTGTGCGTATGCACCGAACAGCAGTTCGGAGTACCCACCCTTTTTGGAGTCCCTGGAGGGGGTGCTAGAGGGCAAACCTTCTGGGGACTCCCTCGTTCTGCTGGGAGACTTCAATGCTCACGTGGGCAATGACAGTGAGACCTGGAAGGGCGTGATTGGGAGGAATGGCCCCCCCGATCTGAACCCGAGCGGTGTTTTGTTATTGGACTTCTGTGCTTCGTCACGGATTGTCCATAACGAACACCATGTTCAAGCATAGGGGTGTTCATATGTGCACTTGGCACCAGGACACCCTAGGCCTCAGTTCGATGATCAACTTTGTGGTCGTGTCGTCGGACTTGCGGCCACATGTCTTGGACACTCGGGTGAAGAGAGGGGCGGAGCTGTCAACTGATCACCACCTGGTGGTGAGTTGGCTTCGATGGTGGGGGAGGATGCCGGTCAGGCGTGGTAGGTCCAAACGTGTTGTGAGGGTCTGCTGGGAACATCTGGCAGAGCCTCCTGTCAGAAGTAGCTTCAACTCCCACCTCCGGCAGAACTTCAACCACATGCCGAGGGAGGTGGGGGACATTGAGTCCGAATGGGCCATGTTCCGTGCCTCTATTGTTGAGGCAGCTGACCAGAGCTGTGGCCGTAAGGTGGTCAGTGCCTGTCATGGCGGCAATTCCCGAACCCGTTGGTGGACACCGATGGTGAAGGATGCCGTCAAGCTGAAGAAGGAGTCCTACAGGACCCTTTTGTCCTGTGGGACCCTGGAGGCAGCCAATAGGTACCGGCAGGCCAAGCGGAATGCGGCTTTGGTGGTTGCTGAGGCAAAAACTCGGGCGTGGGAGGAGTTTGGGGAGGCCATGGAGAACGACTTTCGGACGGCTTCGAGGAGATTCTGGTCCACCGTCCGGCGTCTCAGGAAGGGGAAGCAGTGCAGTGTCAACACTGTATATGGTGGGGATGGTGCGCTGCTGACCTCGACTCGGGATGTTGTGGGTCGGTGGGGGGAGTACTTCGAAGACCTCCTCAATCCCATTAACATGCCTTCCAATGAGGAAGCAGAGCCTGGGGACTCAGAGGTGGGCTCCCCCATCTCTGGGACTGAGGTCACCGAGGTGGTCAAAAAACTCCTTGGTGGCAGGGCCCCGGGGGTGGATGAATAACGCCCGGAGTTCCTCAAGGCTCTGGATGTTGTAGGACTGTCTTGGTTGACACGCCTCTGCAACATCGCATGGACATCAGGGACAGTGCCTCTGGATTGGCAGACCGGGGTGGTAGTCCCCCTCTTTAAGAAGGGGGATCGGAGGGTATGTTCCAACTACAGAGGGATCACACTCCTCAGCCTCCCTGGAAAAGTCTATTCAGGGGTCCTGGAGAGGAGGGTCCGTCGGATAGTCGAGCCTCGGATTCAGGAGGAACAGTGTGGTTTTCGTCCTGGTCGCGGAACAGTGGACCAGCTCTATACCCTTAGCAGGGTCCTGGAGGGTGTATGGGAGTTTGCCCAACCAGTCTACATGTGTTTTGTGGACTTGGAAAAGGCATTCGACCGAATCCTGTGGGGGGTACTCCGAGAGTATGGGGTACCGGCCCCCCTGATAAGGGCTGTTCGGTCTCTGTACGATCAGTGCCAGAGCTTGGTCCGCATTGCCGGCAGTAAGTCGAACCCGTTTCCAGTGAGAGTTGGACTCCGCCAGGGCTGCCCTTTGTCACCAATTCTGTTCATAACTTTTATGGACAGAATTTCTAGGCGCAGCCAGGGCGTTGAGGGGGTCCGGTTTGGTGGGCTCAGGATTGGGTCACTGCTTTTTGCAGATGATGTTGTCCTGTTTGCTTCATCAGGCCGTGCTCTTCAGCTCTCTCTGGATCGGTTCGCAGCCGAGTGTGAAGCAGCTGGGATGAGAATCAGCACCTCCAAATCCAAGACCATGGTCCTCAGCCGGAAAAGGGTGGAGTGCCCTCTCAGGGTTGGGAGCGAGATCCTGCCCCAAGTGGAGGAGTTCAAGTATCTCGGGGTCTTGTTCACGAGTGAGGGAAGAATGGAGCGTGAGATCGACAGGCGGATCGGTGCGGCATCCGCAGTAATGCGGGCGCTGCATCGGTCTGTCGTGGTGAAAAAGGAGCTGAGCCGCAAGGCGAAGCTCTCAATTTACCAGTCGATCTATGTTCCTACCCTCACCTATGTTCATGAGCTATGGGTAGTGACCGAAAGAACGAGATCGCGAATACAAGCGGCTGAAATGAGTTTCCTCCGCAGGGTGTCTGGGCTTTCCCTTAAAGATAGGGTGAGAAGCTCAGTCTTCCGGGAGGGGCTCAGAGTAGAGCCACTGCTCCTCCGCATCGAGAGGAGTCAGATGAGGTGGCTCAGGCATCTGATCAGGATGCCTCCTGGACGCCTCCCTGGTGAGGTGTTCCGGGCACGTCTAACTGGGAGGAGGCCCCGGGAAGACCCAGGACACGTTGGAGGGACTATGTCTCTCGACTGGCCTGGGAACGCCTTGGGATTCTCCCGGAAGAGCTAGAAGAAGTGGCCGGGGAGAGGGAAGTCTGGGCATCTCTGCTCAAGCTGCTACCCCCGCGACCCGACCTCGGATAAGCGGGAGACAATGGATGGATGGATGGACTCACCTCCTGTTGTTAATCAGAATTTAACACCTGACAACTACTACATTTATTACAATAGTGACTCTCACCACATTAGCACCTAGAACATCATCAAAGGAAGCTCCTTCATTTACTGTTAGTATTTTAAGACACTAGGAGTAGTACCTCCCAGCTAAAGTCAGTACAATTTCAACATTATTGGTTGTTAATTTTAATATTACAGCATACTATTGGGATTAATAAAGTATCTATCTATCTATCTATCTATCTATCTATCTATCTATCTATCTATCTATCTATCTATCTATCTATCTATCTATCTATCTATCTATCTATCTATCTATCTATCTATCTATCTATCTACTGTATAGGCTTTAATATTAAGGGTGTCACACTCGTGTGCCTAGGAGGCAGCCAACAAGCCATAAGGTGAGTGATCTACCATGAGATGAAGGGTTGATTTTGGGTACTAATGCCTCCCTCTCGCTCTCTCTTAACAGGCCCAGAGAAGAAAAATTACAATCCCACTTCTGATTCCCATGGATGACATCACTTCCGGTCCCACTGTGAGACGTCACTTTCTGCTCCTAATGATGATGTCACTTCCAGCGCCGCCATGATGACGTCACTTCCAGCTCTCATGGATGATGTTACTTCCAGCTCCCTCTTGATGACATCACTTCCGGTTCCACCATGATGACATCACTTCCACCTTTTCGTATTGATGATGCTTACTGCCAAATCACATCCTGTCACAATTTTCTGTATATAAATCCTCATTCCAGCACTGTATTCTGTGAAATGCCTTGGTTTTTGATCATATTTCATTTAATTTTCATCACGTCCTCCGGACATTATACAGGGCAATTTCCCTAACTCTTTGTGACATTTCCTGAGTGTGATTTATTTATTACAAAGGATATTTGTTAACTAAAAAGAATGAAAATGAAACATATGGGATTGTATACAAAAGCAAAATGTCTAACTGCATTAGTATGGAAAGAGATGATTTAAACTAGCAGCTGTTTGTGGCAAATCAGAACAGATAATAATATTTTGACATCATGGGCCAAAGTAACATCGAAAATAGCCAAACAAAGTAGTAATTGGGCACAACAGAGATGAAGTGTGTTATCCAACCAACAATAATTAAAACCTGGATGGAGCAGAACTCTTTAAAATTAAAATGCAATAAAACTGAACTCCTGCAAATTGGGACTAAAATGCAACTTAATAAAATGAGCTCCTTCCCAGTCCATCTTGGCAGTGATCTCATCAGACCTGCCTCTACTGTAAAAAATCTTGGTGTCATTTTTGATTCCTCCCTCTCTTATTCCGCCCACATAAATCACATTAAGAAACTTTCTTACTTTCACCTCCGTAACATATCCCGTGTTCGCTCCTTCCTCTTCTTCTCTAATGCTGAGAAACTTGTCCCTGCTTTTATCACATCCCGCATCGATTATTGTAATTCCCTACTGGCAGGTGCCCCTTCTAATCTTATATCACAGCTCCAGCTTATTCAAATCTCGGCTGTAAGAGTCCTTACTCGAACCAGCAGCAGCGAGCACATCACACCCATCCTGCTCCATCTTCACTGGCTCCCTGTGTCTCACAGAATCAAATATAAAATCCTACTAATAACCTACAAAGCTTTAAATAACCTCATGCCAAATTACATCAGTGACCTTCTCCATCACTATGTGCCTGCCCGCCCACTAAGGTCCTCTGATTCTGGCAATCTTGTTGTGCCCCTCACTAATCTACACTCTATGGGTGACAGCAGGGCCTTCAGCTGTATAGCGCCAGACTCTGGAATGACCTACCGAAATTAATCAGGTCAGCTGACTCCATGAATTGTTTTAAAAAACAACTCAAAACTCATCTGTTCAGGAAGGCTTTTACCTCTACTTGACTTCATTACCCTTCTCTCAGTTTACTTCTCTGTCAAGATGCTAATGTAACCTGTATGTGTGTGCGAGACCATCAATTATGTTGTCTGTTTCTTTTTTTTCAGAATTCACTGCCTTAATCTTCTTTATTTATGTATCTGGTTTGTACAATGCTATATACTGTATACGCTGCCGTTCTTTACTATATTCTGTAAGTGCCTTGAGCATGGGAAAGGTGCTAAATACATAAAATGTATTATTATTATTATTATTATTATTATTATTATTATCCAGAGTGGGGTTGTGAGTCTGCAGTGCATGTCCTGGAAAAGCTCAGATATGAGCCAAAGATCCCAGGTGGTGGCAGAAGAATTGAGCATCAGTTAAAAGCTTGGATACATCCTTACAATTCAAATGTATCCCTGAAAAGGCCAGGATATTACATTAGTTAGAGCAGTAATGATGTCTTCTGAAGGGAAGACTGAAACCAACTCTTCAGCACAGACACTGCCTGTCTTTAGTGGAAAACAAGTGCAGGAACCGAGTACTGAGCACAGCTGGATATAAATCAGTGACCTTGTGGGTGTCAGCATGAGGACTCAGTGTCTGGTCATTCTTGTAACACGTCATTGGCAACATAAATAAGGTACTGAATGCTCTGACTATGGAGAAAATACAAGAACTGGTACATTTTTGTTAAACAAATATAGCTAATATTGATTGAATATGGAAACCAAACAGTTATTGCAACAGAAGAAAAAGTATGGCATTGATCAAGGAATTGCTAGCATTTCTTAATTGCCACATTTAGAATTTCTTCAGGTTAAACTTACAAAAATGCATTTCTGAGAGTTATGGATGAGAATATTACAATTAATAACACTACAGTTAGAAGCAGACAGGGTTGAAGTAGGAAATCAGAGTAACTTTAAATCATAGTTAGTGGGACTTCTTTGGAATTTGGCATCTTATGTCAATTAAACTGCACTTTTTAGAAGCTCTCCTAGACCTACCCAAACTCCAAAGAGGGCTCCTTCAACACTGGTCACATTCCCTGATTGCTCTTTAATGGTACTTAACTTGTCAATAGTAGATAAAATGTTTATAAAGTTTTGCACAAAGGATGGTGTGGGACTTGCTGTTTCAGCCTTTGTTAGCCACTCACTCCAAACTGCCACAGCCACCCTGTTACAGAAGGGAAAGTGTAACAAGGATCCAGGCTCCAAATAAAGCTGATTCCAGACTAGGCCCTGACCTTAGATATCAAACCACTGCTCTTTAAGGTAAAAAACAATGAATACAGTTAGATTTTTACATGATGGTGATAGGATTTACTCATAACAGCAAATGATAGTTTAATTATGGGTGTGTTCATGTCAAGAAGATTGATCTACATTTTATAAAATCTCTTTTAGAAATGAGACTTAGAACAAATCTGGTGACTTTAATGATGATGTTAAAAACTTAGGGACAGGCTTTTACTAGTCAGTGTGTGTTTTATTATTCCAAGTGAATTTATGGATGTGCCTTTCCTGTGTTATTAAGATGTCCTGTACCTATCGTGTCCTGATCTGTAACCAAGAGAGCAACAATGAAATATATATACTGTATTAAGAGAGGCTTCTTATTTTTTACTCTTTATATATATATACTTTGTAAGAAGCTTCTCTTAAGAAATAAATGTGTATATCAAAGACTTTTAATATGTTTAACTAATTAAAGAATGTAACAGTTATCTGTGTGCTGATTTGGATAAATTAAAATGATTTGAATATGAAATGTAAGTTAATCTCCTGTACTATAGATCCTTGTTTAGTTTTTTTTCAATCAGTCTGTCATGCTGAGTAAGGGCACATGGTGGCTCTGCCAACATGGTGTAAATAATGGAGATCCACCTTTGTATTTATTTCTAACAATGGCTCCCAACTTTTCAATATTCTATAAAAGGTTTTCCCTAATAGAAAACAGGAAGCGTTTGCAGTTGCTACAGTGATATGATATGGTATCTGTTTCCTCATCCGCTCATAAGTTGTTGACTCTTAAGACATCTTGTCACCCTAGCCTGACTTTGCACAGTTTCACAAACATTAAAGGGGTCCTTCAATCCATCACTCCTTTGTCTTATGAGTTGATTAAGCAGCTCAACTCCATACTAGTGATCATCATGCAGTGTGGAGCGGAACTGACTATGCACATGACACAACTTTTACTTCTTAGCATTCCACTGGCTTTGTCCCACCCGAGACCCCAGTAAGTTTTCATCTGGCTACATAGGTGAATGCTGCAGTGCTGAATATTTGTGTGGAAAAAGGTGCAGAACTAGCAGCTTAAAATAATGTGGCTTGACTTATCCATTCCACTTGGCCACCTGTTTTTCTTACAATCCTCTGAGCCAATCAAAATGCTTAGGCAAATTGTGGAGACAAATGTAAATAGACATTTGAGATTCTTGTAAAAATAAGCCTCATTCTTCAGACATTTACACCCAATCAGTCTGATGAACACTGAATAAAGGGACAAATGGCTGCTGGTTTAGTTAGCTCTACATGTGTATTTACATCAGACAAGTAAAACACTGAAAAATTAAGGCTTAAGAAGTCAAATGGGGGCTCTTTTCAACTTTGATCAGGTTTATCGTGGCTCCTAAAAAGAAAACCTAACCAAGTTCTGAGAAGCACAAAATAACTGCTTTATTTAAATAAACAAACAAACAAATAAATAAAGAGGATTGAATTTATTTAGCTTTTACGTTTATGTTTTGATATTTTGTTTGTGAATTTCCCATTGGGATTAATAAAGTATCTATCTATCTATCTATCTATCTATCTATCTATCTATCTATCTATCTATCTATCTATCTATCTATCTATCTATCTATCTATCTATCTATCTATCTATCTATCTATCTATCTATCTATCTATCTATCTATCTATCTATCTATCTATCTATCTATCTATCTATCTCAGCTTCTCACTCAGAATGTCATTGCTCACATGAGATATGAGACATATATATGAGCTTATGTTTAGCAGGTTAAGGCGCCAGCTCTTCTAGTTTTATGTATTTATTTATTTGCGTAATCCTCTTTTCCTACCCTTATTTTAATTTGATGTTTGGGGAGAAAAAAATGTTTAAGCGGGTTGTTATCATTTCTTATTGCTAAAGATTATAAGATTGCAAGTGAATTTCCCTTTGGGATTAATAAAATATCTATCTATCTATCTATCTATCTATCTATCTATCTATCTATCTATCTATCTATCTATCTATCTATCTATCTATCTATCTATCTATCTATCTATCTATCTATCTATCTATCTATCTATTCTGAATATTTTTTGTGCTCAAAATAACTTCTTCCTCCTTCCATGCTCTAAGCTAATTTTTATAAGTTATAAATGGAGTAAACCCTGAAAGAAGTATTTGAACTTTTTGTGTGTAGAATTTTAGTCTGTTTATAGTTTTCTGTTCTTTGTTTGTACTTTTTTTTTTAAACTTCATGTTAAATAAAAAAAAGTCATGTTTCTCTGAGTAGCATAATGTGACTCACTCCATTGTGCTATTGTGCTATGGACAGCAGAGGATATGACACTACAAATATGGCAGTGTTCATATCTCTCTCAGTGCCTCAGTGGACAGGCTGTAACTGCTGATGCATAAGGCAGGATCAAGCATGGGTCAAACATATGCCAAAATAAATCTCTCAGTCTAAAAGTTCATTTTACAGGGTTTAGTGAAAATTCAAGGCAAACAGTCCACACAAAAATAAAGAAAAGGTTATTACACATATAGAATAAAAGGAAAAAAATGGGAAAAAAATGTAACTTCTCTAAACTTAACTTTTTTGTCTAACTTCAGTTGTTTCTAAACTTAAAGATGCTTTACTTCACCTTCAGAAAGCTCTAAAGGTATGGCACTGCAAATGAAGTTACTTTACATACTTTTAGGCACATTAAGACATTGTTTAAAGCGCAAGAACAGGGCAGTTGGAGCCATTGTTTTACATGCTGGCGTAAACGACATAAGGCACCGACAGTAGGAGATCCTCAAGGCAGACTTCACTGCATTAATTAAAGACACGAAGGAGAGGACCCCATCGGCAAAGATCTTCATCTCGGCTCCACTCCCTCTCGTCAGACGATCAAACGAGTACTACAGTCGTCTGCTAGGATTAAACAACTGGCTGCAGGGCTTCTGCAAGAATCAAGACATCGGGTTCATCAACAACTGGGACCTCTTTTGGGAAAGATCGCGTTTTTTCAAGCGAGATGGCCTGCATCCGAACAGCTTCGGCACCCGGGTCCTCTCCCAAAACATATCTAAGGTAATTCGTTTGTCTTGACTATCTATCTCTGCTTTTAACCCCTTCAGAAATGCCACTCCTGTGCTTGGTCATGATAATTGTTTAATAAAATCTTCCATAAAAGTGCACAACATAAATACTGTAATAACCAATCTTAATACACATAGAAAATCTAGGCAATACGGCATAAACACCGATAATTTAATTAAAGTTACTACTTTAGATGAACAATGTATTAAAACCATAAAAACAGATTATAGATTAAACAAAAAATACACACAGAGCGGCGCTAATAAAAATAACTTGCTGTTGACTTAGTTGCACCTGAAAAGACAGTTAAAAAATTTTCTAGCATTGTTATACCATGGAAGACCCAAAGAGTGTCTGATTTAAAGAGAACATGCCGTAGAGCTGAGCGTAAATGGAGGAAAACTAAACTAACTATTGACTATGAAATATTAAAAGTTAAAATAACAGAATACAATAACACAGTCCGTCTTGAGAGGCGCTGCTATTTCTCTAAGATTATAAATAACAATGCTAGTAATCCCAGAGTCTTATTTTCGACAATTGATCGTCTGTTAAACCCAGGTAACTCAAAGGAATGCCTCATAAGTACTTCCAGTAAAACCTGTGAGGCTATCGCTGTATTTTTCAATCAAAAAATTAATGATATTCGAAATAACATAATATATCTCCCCAACACTAAGGATCCTCCTAAACCCCAGTACTCCATAATAAACAAATTTAAGTCTTTCACTAGGATAGATTTACCTGATTTATATACAACTAGGGGGCTCCGCCCCCTGCTCGCTTCGCTCGCCAACCCCTGGCGTTGGGACATGAGAAAGAGTCAGATGTATGAATTAGATATAGAATAGTGTGCAGCTTTGGATGATGCCCATAGAAATAACAAATAGAGTGTTTGTCATATATTAATGTTTTATTGGAATATTTCTTTGTATACAACATTAGTAGTAAAGATGGTGTCTTGTCCTTGAATGAGTCTTCCTTGGCATGGATTATTTATAATTTTAACTTTAACGTAAGATGAACGGCGAACACGTGAGAAGGCAACATAAAGTTGTCCATGTCCAAAAACGGGTTCAGAGAGGTAGATGCCAACGTTGTCCATGGTTTGTCCTTGTGATTTGTTGATGGTCATGGCAAATGCAGGTTTAATGGGGAACTGTTGGCGTTTCAATGTAAAAGGTAATTCTAGCTCAGAACTTGTAAGGTCAATTTTAGGAATGAGAACAGTATTGTTAGCATGTGATCCTGTAAGAACTGTTGCTTGAATAACATTGTGTGTCATGGTGTTGACGACTAAACGTGTGCCATTGCATAAACCCTGTTTTGTGTTAAGGTTTCTTAATAGCATGATTATTGTTCCGTTTTTAAGGGTAAGGTTGTGTTGTGGTAATCCGGCAGGGTTAATAGTGTTCAAATATTCTAAGGGGAAATTTATATGTTCATTGTCGTCATCAGAGTCAACTTTGTCTGAGCTTAGAAAGATCTGTGTCTCTCCAGGAAGTAATGAAATGACTTGGTTATTAATGTGATTAACATTAATATTTTTTGGACATAATATAGTGCGTTGTGTTAACAGGGGTATTTGGTCTAATGTGTTTGCTGTTCCAAATATCTCTTTTACTAAGTCGTCTGAGATAAAGGATTGTGGAATGGAAATAATATCTGGGTGAAGTCCATCTGTATTTGTGAGTGTACCATTTCCCAGTTGTATTAGCCAACTGTTATATTCTGGATCTGGACATCGCATGTTTTGTACCAACTGTATTGTTTTAAAGCAATGCCAATTGTCTGCGTATTTTAAGGTGGACTGAACAATAGCTGAGCGCATGGCATGTGGAACAATAGCTAAGCATTGTCTAAAATCTCCTCCTAATAAAAGAACTTTTCCTCCAAAGGGAATATTATTATTCATCAACGTTTGTAGAAGTTTATCAATGGTGTTGAGTAAGTGACTAGATGCCATTGTACATTCATCAATAATTATCAGTTTTGCAAGACGGATGTCTCGGGCATTGCTACTGTGAATGTTCATAGTGGATACTGATGTCTCTGTGATTGGGACCGGTATTTTGAATATTGAGTGACATGTACGACCATTTATTAACAGATTTGCTGCCACTCCGGTTGTAGCAGATGCGATAATCATCTGTTGTCTTGCAGCAAAGAAATGTATAAGTGTTTCATAAAGGTATGTTTTTCCGCTTCCTCCAGGGCCGTCAAGAAAGAAGCATTTGGGTATAGGGCTGTTGTCCTCCATGGCATGAATAATTTGTTGAAAAGCATCAGATTGTAATTCATTTAAAGAGGAAAGCATAGTTTGTGCAATTCGTTCTTCTTGTTGTAGATCAATAGGTGTGTAATTTATATCCGGTAAGGAATCTGGAACATTTGGTAAATGGAAGTTTTCCAATGTATACCCAAGGAGCATAAGAGCCAATCCTTCCTGTCCAGTTGGAAATAATATGGGGTATGTTAAAGTATCAAGAAGCGGAAAGCAAATGTCTATGCGTTTGAATGTAGGTGTGTTGTTTTTATCAGGATGTAAATGTAGAACAATATCTCTGTGAAATGGAGGCTCACCATCTTTACTTTGAAAGACAATTGCCACTTCATTAACGACGGGCAGATTGTATCGTCTTGGATCTTGTTCTTTGTCCTTTATCAAGACCAAAGCAATTGTAGTTGCTGCTATACCTTCTGCATTTGCTTTTGTATTTGCCTCCTTTTCAACTTCATGTAGCATTTTTATAGACTTAGCTAATGGGTGATTGTTTATGACATGAGTGACGTTTCTCATTATAAGCTCTGTGCATTGTTGTTTTCAGGAAGGTTCATGCGTTGATAGATCGCCTCATCCGGATCTAGGATGTAGATTTGTGCATATTTGCGTTGTTGATTTGTTTCAGGGTGCACTGTTCCAATGCGATGCAATATTTGTCCACATATGCGAAAGCAGTATGGGCCATTGCCTTTTGGTGGCCTGATATTTACTCCGGTAGATGCAAAAGCAAATGAACTATTGTAGGATCTAATACAGTTCATAAAGTTTTTACTTTCAGGCACATCGTTAGTTAGAAGCTTCTTTACATATTCAGGATATGAATGTAAAGGAGGCAGTGTAATCTGACCTTTTTGACAACAACGTGTAAATTCATTATTTGTATTGCCAGTTGTTTCTTCTGTGAAGTTAAGTGAATGACAATGATTGCAAATGACATTCATTAATCCCAATGAATTTTCCTCAATAGTGGATTCCTTATTGAAGGCGTTTTCAGCCAATTGTCGTAAGCGTTTAACAGGTGTGTGGCGTTGATGTCCGCGACGGGCATGTTTTGCTTTTTGCGGTTGCTTGCCTTTTTGTTGCATGTCCAGTATTTGTGACGCGCTATTTTTTTCTTTTTTTTTTATTCGCCTCGGCTTTGCGCAAAGTCCGTTTCAGTCTACGCCGTGCATTGTTTGTATCGAGCCTTGTCCGTTTTTGTATGTCGGTCATTTGAGCTTTGCGCTTTTCGCGTCTTGCTTTTTTTTTTTCTGTCAGTTCATTTGCGCATTGTTCACATCTCCGTTCCTTGTAGGGTCTGTGGGGTGGTTTTGTGTTCTTTTTTTTGGTCTTCCATGGGCTTGTTGAATCCCCCTCTTGGTGTGTGTCCCGTCCCGTCCCGTGCCTGTAGGGTGGGGGGGGGGTATGGTCGTGCCTTGCTATTGTGCGCTCGTCTGTTCTTTTTTTTTGGTGTGTTTAGTTTCGTGTGCAATGTGTTTCGTGCTTTCCCCTCGTTTGAGTACTCTTTTATGTGCCTTTTCCTTATTTTGGTGCTTGTTGAGCCTCATTTTTGTGACTCCTTTCTGTAAGTGCTCACTCCTGTTTTCTGTGCTCTTGTCGGACTCTTTTTGCGCCTGCGTCTCTCGCGGCCCCTCATCCGCCTCTCTCCCCCTCTTTGTGTGTGTCCCGTCCCTTGCTTCTAGGGTCTGTGGGGTGGTTTTGTGTTCTTTTTTTTGGTCTTCCATGGGCTTGTTGAATCCCCCTCTTGGTGTGTGTCCCGTCCTGTCCCGTCCCGTGCCTGTAGGGTGGCGGGGGTATGGTCGTGCCTTGCTATTGTGCGCTCGTCTGTTCTTTTTTTTGTGGTGTGTTTAGTTTCGTGTGCAATGTGTTTCGTGCTTTCCCCTCGTTTGAGTGCTCTTTAATGTTTTTTTTCCTTATTTTGGTGCTTGTTGAGCCTCATTTTTGTGACTCCTTTCTGTATGTGCTCACTCCTGTTTTCTGTGCTCCTGTCGGACTCTTTTTGCGCCTGCGTCTCTCGCGGACCCTCATCCGCCTCTGTCGCCCTCTTTTGTCCGCCTTTCTCGGGTCCTCAGCCGACTCTCGCGGACTGTTTGTCGCGCCGGCGCAGTACGTCTTTTTGCAGCTACGGCCCATGGCCGGATGTGCCTGCGTCCATCATCCGGTTTAGCATTCTCGGTTAGTAATATGGATAATTTCTCAAATGAAACCCTCCACCTGTGCCCTTGACCCAATACCAACAAATTTTTTCAAAGAAGTATCGGGCGTGCTAATTGATAATGTTCTTGGCATAGTAAATTCGTCATTAGATACGGGGGTCTTCCCAGACTGTCTTAAGACTGCTGTAGTTAAACCCCTACTTAAGAAAAATAATCTCGATCCCTCTGCTCTTGAAAATTATAGACCCATCTCTAACCTGCCTTTCTTAAGTAAAATTCTAGAGAAGGCAGTCATTATACAGTTAAATGAGCACCTCAATAAACATGCTATTCTTGATAAATTTCAGTCAGGTTTTAGAACAAATCACAGCACAGAAACTGCACTCGTTAAAGTAGTAAATGACTTGCGGGTAAATGCAGAGAGAGGCCATTTATCTGTTCTCATCCTCCTAGATCTGAGTGCCACATTTGACACCATTGATCATAATATTCTTAAGAATCGACTTAGTCAATGGGTGGGCCTCTCTGGCAGCGTCTTCAATTGGTTTAAATCCTACCTGGCAGGGCGAAAATTCTTTGTTAGTTGTGGTAATTATAATTCAAAGACACATGATATCCTATATGGTGTTCCACAAGGCTCTGTCCTGGGTCCGCTGCTCTTCTCAATCTACATGCTTCCATTAGGTCAGATTACCTCAGGGCACAACGTGAGCTACCACAGCTATGCTGATGACACACAGCTGTATTTATCAATAGCACCTGATGACCCCGATTCTCTTGATTCACTAAGACAATGTCTAACTTGTATCTCAGAATGGATGAATGGTAACTTTCTCAAATTAAATAAAGAGAAAACCGAAATCTTAGTGATTGGCAATAATGGATACAATGAGGCTATTAGAAATAAACTGGATGCATTAGGATTAAAAGTCAAAACGGAAGTAAAAAGTTTAGGGGTAACCATTGACTGTAATCTGAGTTTTAAATCACATATTAATCAGATCACTAGGACAGCATTTTTTCACTTAAGAAACATAGCAAAAGTTAGACCTCTTATATCATTGAAAGATGCTGAGAAATTAGTTCACGCGTTTGTTTTCAGTCGACTAGATTACTGTAACGCACTCCTCTCAGGACTACCCAAAAAAGACATAAATCGTTTGCAACTAGTGCAGAATGCAGCTGCTAGAATCCTTACCAGGAAAAGAAAATCCGAACATATCTCTCCAGTTTTGATGTCACTACACTGGTTACCTGTGTCATTCAGAATTGACTTTAAAATTCTGCTTATGGTTTATAAAGCTTTAAATAATCTCGCCCCATCTTATATATCGGAATGTCTGACACCTTATATTCCAAATCGTAACCTCAGATCCTCAACTGAGTGTCTCCTTAGAATTCCAAGAACAAAGCTTAAAAGAAGTGGTGAGGCGGCCTTCTGCTGTTATGCACCTAAAATCTGGAATAGCCTGCCAGTAGGAATTCGCCAGGCTAATACAGTGGAGCACTTTAAAAAACTGCTGAAAACACATTATTTTAACATGGCCTTCTCATAACTTCACTGTAATTTAATCCTGATACTCTGTATATCCAATTCATTATAATAACTATTCATTCAAAATCTGTACTAACCCCTACTCTCTCTTCTGTTTCCTTTTCTGGTGTCCTGTTGGTGGTGGCGCACGCCACCACCATCTACCCAAAGCTCCATGATGTTCCAACAATGATGGATGGATTAAAGCCCAGAAGTCTGTATGACCATCAGCATCAAGTGACTCCGTGAGAACCCTAACTACAAAGAGGACTATTTCATTTATGTTAGGTAGAATGCCCAAAGGGGACTGGGCAGTCTCGTGGCCTGGAACCCCTGCAGATTTTATTTTTTTCTCCAGCCTTCTGGAGTTTTTTTTTTGTTTTTTCTGTCCACCCTGGCCATCGGACCTTACTCTTTTTCTATGTTAACTAATGTTGTCTTATTTTAATTTTGTATTTTGTCTTTTATTTTTCTTTTCTTCATTATGTAAAGCACTTTGAGCTACTTTTTGTATGAAAATGTGCTATATAAATAAATGTTGTTGTTGTTGTGTGCTCCCCAAACCTTACACACAGCAAGGCAGGTCACTAACTGAGTCTAATCTATAATCAGTGAGACAAGAAATGGTTAGAATATACTAAATCAATTCAATTCAGCTTGTGGCGTTATAAGAACCTCCCATAGACTATGCACTAAAAATATAGGCAAACATTTAAGATAACTTAAATAACTATCAAATGGCTCTTACATAGTCATCAACCAACTCTGAGGAACTGTAGTGTGAGTTTCATTTCAAGGAGGCCCTTGTGTTTAGTTTTTGAACTCCTCCTTTGCTTCTCTGCTTGATTTTTTTTAGCATTGCCCTTTGTACTGGCATCTGCCAATAGTCCAGAATCTGCTTTTCTCACTACACTGAATTATCATAATTGAGCAAACTTTATTGATTTTGAGGTCTATTATTTTTTGCTACTTTTAATATTATTATCCATCCATCCATCCATTATCCAACCTGCTGAATCCGAACAAAGGGTCACGGGGGTCTGCTGGAGCCAATCCCAGCCAACACAGGGCACAAGGCAGGAACCAATCCTGGGCAGGGTGCCAACCCACCGCAGTAATATTATTATATTATTTATATTATTTTTTTAGAGATGTGTTGATTGGATTTGACTTGGCAAGTTCCACTAAATAATTAAAACTGACCAGTCTAAGCCTAACTGCAGATCCTGTTCATGCCCATTGCATAGTCACTTTGTCTGTTCACACATAACCAATAAAGGGTCAAAGTGGTATAATGGATCAGTTATTGAAACTCATGTTGACAGTTACAATCACTCCTTTAAATAATATATGCATTTTAAAGTACAAAATTCTTGTTTGCCAAGGATGTGCAGCAGTTTGTTAGGCATTACAAGATGGAGTCTGAAACATGATAAAGAAAGTGTGAGGCCTCGAAAAGGACAGGGGTGGTAACATATGGAAGCATGCTGGACATGTGTATCCCACTGATAATGGGGCCCTTCAGTCCTGTCCAGTGCCTCAGAGACGACATCTCGCTGTGTGAGCTGCTCTGACCTACTGTACGTTGATAATTCTGCTGTTGATGCTAATGGACAGTTCTGACTGCTCACCTTGCACTTATGCCTGACTGTGACCACTAGCTGTTTGGACTGGAGTCTCCCCCCATACCTCTTTAGTTGTGCACACTATCTCTCTGAGGTACACCTAAGTGACTTCCTCCAAGTGTCTCCCTCACTACTACTAGGCAGTGTGGTGTAGCAGTGTGGGGTTATGCATTTAATTCCTGCTACTGAAACTGTGTGACCCTGAGTAAGACACTTGACCTGCCTGTGCTCCAATTGGAAAATGAAAAGAAATGGAACAGATTGTTGCATAAATGTTGGAAGTCACTTTGGATAAAGGAGTCAACCAAATAAGTAAATGTGGTGAGTGAGCTCCTCTTCAAGTTGAGAGAATTTGTGAAGTTGAGGTGTTGGATTAGCTGACATTCCTTCCAGAACCCTCAGTCTTTGAAATCAAACTTTAAATATTACTGGAATCGTGTCCAATAACTTTTACAATTTGTTTGAGTGAAATTGTTTTCATTAAGAACTTAATGTAAACTAAAGTTATGTGTTGTTAAATGTCTGTCCCCTTGGTCTGCTGCTACCTAAACCTCACTCATGTGCCATTATGAATGTCCAAGTGTTCATCTGAGCAGATTAAGTTTATCATCTGTCTGGCTGGTGCTCTCTTATTTGCTTTCTGTGTCTTTAATTGCCTTAAGAGTGCCAGACAACTCCTCACAAACTAATAAATACACTTACATGTTAAACTATTCAAATGCTTGTGGCTTTGTGTGGCTTATTGCTGTCTTGCACGCCTTTGCTGAGGACTCTCAACAGTTCAAAGTATTTTTACCTCCTGCTACTGTGTGTGTTTATTTCACTTATCAGTTGAGTTTAGTTCATCTTTACCTTTTTGTTGGTTTTAGAATTCTATGAGTTTTCCAGTGCAGACAGAAACTTTAAGCCACCTCAAACACTCTTAACGTTAGACGGCTGCTGACTGCTGAGAATGCACCACTGACTTTGTGTTCATTTATCGGTCTGACTGAGCGTTTCTGTAAGTCTCCTACTTCCTGAGCTGTCTCTCTGCACCACTCCAGTCTGAATGCTTTATTTGATGTTATTTTTTATTATTTATTACTTCTCCCCTATAAACCTGAACAGATACTGTAAAATTAATTTAACAATCATCAATAATTAATTTCACTGGTCAATGTCCATACTGACTCCTGTAAGTCAGCACTCACTGATCAGCTGATACGACTACCACTTGAGCCCCCACAAACACATTGAAATGTCATAGGGACTTTTCTGTCAAGCAAATGGGGAAAAATACAGCTTTCTAACTGGAAAAAGCTGCAAAATGTAGCAATCACAATCCAAATTTTAGGAGCAAATGTGAAATCACAAAGAGCAAATCACAGAAAAAACATTACAATGTAGTGAGTGATATGAGCAAGCAGTCCATCCACTAGATATATATATCTTCTTCTTCTTTCGGTTGCTCCCATTAGGGGTTGCCACAGCGGATCATCTTCTTCCATATCTTTCTGTCCTCTGTATCTTGTTCTGTTACACCCATCACCTGCATGTCTTCTCTCGCCACATCCATAAACCTTCGCTTAGGCCTTCCTCTTTTCCTCTTGCCTGGCAGCTCTATCTTTAGCATCCTTCTCCCCATATACTCAGCATCTCTCCTCTGCACATGTCCAAACCTGCACAATCTCGCCTGTCTGACTTTGTCTCCCAACCGTCCAACTTGAGCTGACCCTCTAATGTACTCATTTCTAATCCTGTCCATCCTCGTCACACCCAATGCAAATCTTAGCATCTTTATCTCTGCTACCTTCAGCTCTGTCTCCTGCTTTGTGGTCAGTGCCACCGTCTCCAACCCATACAAAATAGCTGGTCTCAATACCATTCTTTAGACGTTCCCTTTCAGTCTTGCTGATACCCGTCTGTCCAAATCAATCCTGACACTCTTCTCCACCCATTCCACCCTGCCAGCACTCTCTTCTTCGCCTCTCTTCCACAATCCCCATTACTCTGTACTGTTGATCTCAAGTATTTAAACTCATCCACCTTCGCCAACTCAACTCCCTTATCCTCACCATACCACCCAGTGCCTGTCTCACCTCCTCCCTAAACTCAGCCTTGCAGTCTTCCTTTTTCAACTTCCACCATTTGATCCTTGGCTCTGCCCTCACTCTCTTCCTTTCCTTGATTTCCAATGTCATCCTACAGACCACCATCCTATGCTTTTTAACTACACTTTCCCCTGCTACCACTTTGCAGTCTTCAATTTCCATCAGATCAACTCTTCTGCATAGGATGTAATCTACCTGTGTGCATCTCCTCCACTCTTGTATGTAACCCTATGTTCCTCCCTCTTCTTAAAATACATATTCCCCACAGCCATGTCCATCCTTTTGGCAAAATCCACTATCCTCTGACCTTCTTCATTCCTCTCCTTGACACCATACCTACCCATCACCTCCTCGCCTCCACCGTTCCCTTCACCAACATGCCCATTGAAATCCGCTCCAATCATCACTTTCTGTCCCTTGGGTACACACTACCTCACTTCATCCAACTCAGTCCAGAAATCTTCTTTGATCTTCTTTGAATCCACCTCCAATCCACTTGGCCTTACTCCCCTTCCATTTAGTCTCTTGCATGCACAATATATCAACCTTCCTTCTCTCCATCATATCTGCTAACTCTCTCCCCTTATCAGTCATACTACCAACATTCAAAGTTCCTACCCTCAGTTCCACTCTATTTACTTTCATCTCTCTACTTCTTCTTCTTTGGGCAACAGTAGCCCAATTTCCACCAGCACCCTGTTGGCTAACAGTACTGGTAACAGCCCTTGTTAACCCAGGGCTTGACCGATCCGGTATGGAAATTTGTATTGTTGTCCACATATTGATTTGACAAAATTTTACATATATATATATATATATATATATGTGTATATATATATATATATATATATATATATATCCATCCATCCATTTTCCAACCCGCTGAATCCGAACACAGGGTCACGGGGGTCTGCTGGAGCCAATCCCAGCCAACACAGGGCACAAGGCAGGAACCAATCCCGGGCAGGTTGCCAACCCACCGCAGGACACACACAAACACACCCACACACCATGCATACACTAGGGCCAATTTAGAATCGCCAATCCACCTAACCAGCATGTCTTTGGACTGTGGGAGGAAACCGGAGCGCCCGGAGGAAACCCACGCAGACACGGGGAGAACATGCAAACTCCACGCAGGGAGGACCCAGGAAGCGAACCCGGGTCCCCAGGTCTCCCAACTGCGAGGCAGCAGCGCTACCCACTGCACCACCGTATATATATATTGTGAGAGACGTCCAGGGACCTTGCCCCACTAGGACGCCACGAGAAGGGAAGGACCAGGAAAAGGGCAGTGCTTTCCCTGGAATGGAAGAGGGCAGCCACCCTGTATTGTGTTGGGGCCCATCTGGGCTGTGATGCAGCCACACCCATTAGTGCAGCCTAATTAGGATAATTACCACCTGAAACACTTCCAGGTGGGCTATAATAGGAGCCTGCAACCACCACTCAAGGATCCGGAGTCAGGTGGTCGTGGACAGAGCTTGGAAGAGAGGAGTGAAGGCGACCGACAGACAGACAGACAGACAGACAGACAGACAGACAGACAGACAGACAGACAGGCAGGCAGGCAGGCAGGCAGGCAGGCAGGCAGACAGAAAGGAAGGAGTCTAAAAGGACTGTATTCTTGGTGGTTGGTGCACTGTTTGGGGTGTTATTGTGTAACACACAATAAAACGTGTGTGATTTGAGACATTCTATGTCTGCCTGTTTGTGTCCGGGTCTGAATATTCCATATATTTATAAAAAATACACAATTCTTCATTCTTCAAGTAAATTTTTTTGGAAAAAGTTTTTTTTTAAATCAAAATAAGAACTTTCAAGTTTTTCTCACCGGAAAGATTAGCAACATCTTTTTCTGATCTTCTTTTCCTGGAGAACAGCTTGACAAATTTCTTACTGTAGTTGCCGACAATCATTTTAAGATTGTCTGAGTTGAATATCAGGTTGTCTCCTTCCTTTTCACTAAAGCTGATATGACCTCTCAGGGGCAAAGACTGTGGAAACAACACAGAAAGGACAATAAAAATATAAAATAAATAAATTAAAGAGCTGAACAGCAGGGGAACAGCAGATTTGAGTTCTCATTCATTTGGACTCGACACACAGAAAGGTCCTGATCTTCCTGTAAGAGTCCACAAACCTCCAGTCTTCTGCTTCTGCTTAACAACAGTCTCAGTAACTTAACTCCAGTAGCCAATATGAACTTCTGAGTTGGTTGACCTCCATTAACCTCTATTAACCTCCATTGGACCAAAGCCTCAGAATGAAGTCTTGAGATGAGGCACCTTTGGGACACGTGAATTCAACGGCAGTGTCCTCTGTTGATAACCTTAAGTGTTCTGCAGACATATGTTGTATAGTTGGTAACATGCAAGCACAGACTAATAGGTGGTTGTTCTTACATAATATGATGATCATAACAAACCTATTAATTAATGGAGCTATGCAGTTGCCATATCTTCAGATCAACATCATTCAGATCAACATCATTCTTAAAAATAAATTTGTAAGCAACTAAGAGAGTTTTCAACATCATCAAGTGTTCAGCAGGCAGCCAATGTAGACCAGCCAGGAAGTACAAAGTGCTAATGACATTTGGTCCACGTCAGAAATCTACTAGTAGCATTTAAATTGTGGTGTCCTCTCAGGAGTCCACAGAAACATGAACTGCAGTCATCTTAGTAATAACAAAGGGTGGGCTCAGCCAGGGGCTTGACAAGGGATACATCTTGATGAAGTGGATGAAACAATTCAAAGAACTGTAAAAATTTAGGTAACAAAAAAAAAAAATCATCAACTACAGATGAGACAGCAACAGAAGCCTCTGGGGGGATTGGGGTCACAGGGCTCAGTTTGAATGGGTGAAGGAAATCAAGCAGGAAATGTTAAAATCACTTCATATTGTTAGACTGGTGACATAATGAAGGGGTCAAGAGGTTGTGCTTAAACACCGGACAGACCTTTGAGGAGTGGATAGAGCACTTTCAAGAGCTCAACAACCTGGTAGATTTGATTTCCTCACAGGAGGTTGTGTCCCAATGTTTGAAGTTGTGTAAGACAAGTGCACTGGATGAGATCTGTTTGGAGAGGTTGAAAGAAAGAAAGCTAAACAAATGGGTTTGACGGACTGAATTGTCTCCTCTCATTTGTCAAATTCTTTATGTTCTTATGTTTAGGATGACATGAAAGGTGTGCAAAGTGCCTCGACACTGACAGGCTGGTGTGGTGTTCACATTACAAAACAGGATGACAAGAGGATGTGCACCAGTTACTCTTGATACTGAAGGACAGTCTATATCTTAATAATAATGTATTAATGACACATATTTATTTAGCTCAAAACTTTCTTGTAAAACAGCACTGACACATTGGTGAGACACGTCTACCAAACGACTACTGATGGCAATGAGAAGTTAGAAAAGTACTGGTGTGTTAGCATTTTGTGTTGGTTTTGGAATATTATATTGCTTTCTGCATTAGGCATGACATGTAAAACTATTTATATTTTTTTATTATTTTTGTTGCATTTCCTCAATGCTGATTTTTGAATTGCATATGAAGACAATGGCCCCACTGCTATTCCCCCATGGCTAGATGTTGCATCAGGTGCAATCAGTATACTGACAATACTTAAATTGTTTGTGTGCTGCGTCGTCTATCCAAATGCCTGGACATATTAAAAATGGTCTTGTTTCTTAGTGAGTTTTCTGATGACTTAGGTTATAAGCATTTTTGTGTGTTTCTTGTTTACTTTGCTAATCAGTGTCTTTTGTCTTTCTGGCTTGTTTTGATTTTTTAACTCAAGTTTCTTCTCCTAGTCTAACTCACATTTGTAAAATCAGCCATTTTCAATCCTGGAAAAATATAGCAGTGCCATTACTGTCAGTCTGATCAAATCAAAAGAATACAGTCAATGCAAAACACAGCAGTGAGGATAACAAACAGAACTAAGACAAGAAACAGCAGAACTGCAGTGCTGGCATTAGTACATTTTCCAACCCTGCTATATCCTAACACAGTGTCACGGGGGTCTGCTGGAGCCAATCCCAGCCAACACAGGGCACAAGGCAGGAAACAAATCCCGGGCAGGGCGCCAGCCCACCACAGGCACACACACCCACACACCAAGCACACACTAGGGACAATTTAGGATCACCAATGCACCTAACCTGCATGTCTTTGGACTGTGGGAGGAAACCCACGCAGACACGGGGAGAACATGCAAACTCCATGCAGGGAGGACCCAGAAAGCACACTGCACCACCGTGCCGCCATCAGTACACTGGCATGCACTTAAATGAACATTTTACAATTCTGATTTTGACACATAAAACTTTACACAAGGTACCGGATGGCTGACAGCCCAGCCTGGCCGGGACGCCCAAGTAATTGAATGATGGGGGAATGCAGAATTTTTAGGGCACTGCCTCCCCCAGAATGCTAGATGGCAGCCCCCCTGGGTTGTAGTGGTGCCTCAAATTCCCACAGGGCTCCATAGGAGTTGGAGTTTAGTGCAGTCCTATTGGGTTCTATGAGAACCACCAGGGGGTGCAGCAGGGCCAGCTGACTCCTTTGGCCCTATGAAAAGAGCTAACCATCACTACTCCAGGAGCCAGAGTTGGGAGGAAGGGAGACGAAGAGTGAGAAGAGAAAGAAAGTGCTGTGTGCTGTGGACTATGCTGGGTGTTTTGTACAGTGCTGTTGTGGAAGTGAGGGAGAAGCGCTCCTCACATATAATAAAACATAGTCTATAAGTTATTAAACAGTAAAACATTAACATTTAAGAAGTAAAGATACACTGAGCACTACTGGAGTGGTTTCGGGTAAACTACATTTTAAAGGCGGTATAACACAACAGGTAAGTGGTACTAACAGCAGCTAAAATATATTTGTGTCATTTATCGGTAGTAGATCTGTTATGAAAGGCACTACACGACCGCTGTGGTATAGAAATTACATTTTCTATGTGATCGTCCAAATTTCTGCCTGACAACCTTGCACTACATGCCTGTGATTTACTTCTTAAAATAATTAATCACAAAAGCTACCTTGAATGTTGCAAGGTTTTAGTTACCCAAACTCACCTGAAGGGACAGTAAGTAGTCGTGCAGGGCAATTTACAAACAGAGTCCTGCTTCGATGGCGCAGATTACACTCATTCACAAAGATTTCCACTCTCCAAGGAGCCGACGGGGCACAAACAGTGCGAGAAGAGAGGACGCTGCCCGAAACTGCAAAGCTCTCGACACGGTGGAGCAACCCGACATTCCGCACCTCCCAGTGTCCACTTTCTTCTCACGACCCCTCGCCGCTGAAGGCGATCTTGTCTTCACATTGTTTACAGCTCGACGCAGTTAAAAAGTAGAAAGACGCAAAGCTGTTTTCCTCATCTCTTCTACTATCAAGTACTGCCAACTAAAAAAAAGTTACAATGTGGCAGTTTCCGCGACAGTCACGTGGACAAATAAATAAAACTTGTCTGTCAGAATGCTCCTGGCGGCAGACGGCTCAGTGCTGGAGTCCAGAAAGGAGGGCTGGGAGAGGGCGATGCGGGGCGCACTTCTATGGGATAGATCGGCATGTTTGTGTTTACTTCTTTTCAATATCAGTAAAATAACTCTCACACAAATAATAACAATTTGTAAAGATGATATAAAAATGGCGTCCACAAACGAAGTGATTAGTTCCTGTATTATAATATGTTCTGTGGTCATACATAATTTCCGTTTCATACGTAATTTCCATATTGCGTGGTCATACGTAATTTCCGTTTCAAACGCAAAAAGAATTTTAGATAGATAGATAGATAGATAGATAGATAGATAGATAGATAGATAGATAGATAGATAGATAGATAGATAGATAGATAGATAGATAGATAGATAGATAGATAGAGTGCATCCAGAAAGTATTCATAGCGCATCACTTTTTCCACATTTTGTTATGTTACAGCCTTATTCCAAAATGGATTAAATTCATTCTTTTCCTCAGAATTCTACACACAACACCCCATAATGACAATGTGAAAAAAGTTTACTTGAGGTTTTTGCAAATTTATTAAAAATAAAAAAATTGAGAAATCCCATGTACATAACTATTCACAGCCTTTGCTCCATACTTTGTCGATGCCCCTTTGGCAGCAATTACACCCTCAAGTCTTTTTGAATATGATGCCACAAGCTTGGCACACCTGTCCTTGGCCAGTTTCGCCCATTCCTCTTTGCAGCACCTCTCAAGCTCCATCAGGTTGTATGGGAAGTGTCGGTGCACAGCTATTTTAAGATCTCTCCAGAGATGTTCAATCGGATTCAAGTCTGGGCTCTGGCTGGGCCACTCAAGGACATTCACAGAGTTGTCCTGAAGTCACTCTTTCGATATCTTGGCTGTGTGCTTAGGGTCGTTGTCCTGCTGAAAGATGAACCGTCACCCCAGTCTGAGGTCAAGAGCGCTCTGGAGCAGGTTTTCATCCAGGATGTCTCTGTACATTGCTGCAGTCATCTTTCCCTTTATCCTGACTAGTCTCCCAGTTCCTGCCACTGAAAAACATCCCCACAGCATGATGCTGCCACCACCATGCTTCACTGTAGGGATGGTATTGGCCTGTTGATGAGCGGTGCCTGGTTTCCTCCAAACGTGACGCCTGGCATTCACACCAAAGAGTTCAATCTTTGTCTCATCAGGCCAGAGAATTTTCTTTCTCGTGGTCTGAGAGTCCTTCAGGTGCCTTTTGGCAAACTCCAGGTGGGCTACCATGTGCCTTTTACTAAGGAGTGGCTTCCGTCTGGCCACTCTACCATACAGGCCTGATTGGTGGATTGCTGCAGAGATGGTTGTCCTTCTGGAAGGTTCTCCTCTCTCCACAGAGGACCTCTGGTGCTCTGACAGAGTGACCATCGGGTTCTTGGTCACCTCCCTGACTGAGGCCCTTCTCCCCCGATTGCTCAGTTTAGATGGCCGGCCAGCTCTAGGAAGAGTCCTGGTGGTTTCGAACTTATTCCACTTACGGATGATGGAGGCCACTGTGCTCATTGGGACCTTCAAAGCAGCAGAATTTTTTCTGTAACCTTCCCCAGATTTGTGCCTTGAGACAATCCTGTCACGGAGGTCTACAGACAATTCCTTTGACTTCATGCTTGGTTTGTGCTCTGACATGAACTGTCAACTTTGGGACCTTATATAGACAGGTGTGTGCCTTTCCAAATCATGTCCAGTCAACTGAATTTACCACAGGTGGACTCCAATTAAGCTGCAGAAACATCTCAAGGATGATCAGGGGAAACAAGATGCACCTGAGCTCAATTTTGAGCTTCATGGCAAAGGCTGTGAATACTTATGTACATGTGCTTTCTCAATTTTTTTATTTTTAATAAATTTGCAAAAACCTCAAGTAAACATTTTTCACGTTGTCATTATGGGATGTTGTGTGTAGAATTCTGAGGAAAAAAATGAATTTAATCCATTTTGGAATAAGGCTGTAACATAACAAAATGTGGAAAAAGTGATGCGCTGTGAATACTTTCTGGATGCACTGTAGATAGATAGATAGATAGATAGATAGATAGATAGATAGATAGATAGATAGATAGATAGATAGATAGATAGATAGATAGATAGATAGATAGATAGATAGATAGATAGATAGATAAAATACATTAATGATATCAAATTTCTAACATAATTCACAACATAAGTCAATTTCGATTTCCATGAGCTATCTTCTTGGCGCTGTGTGCTGAACTGGCATTGGCTTTACAAAGGCAGACTTTGATGAATTGTGCTCTACCTGCTCCTTTGCAAGTTCTGTCTATTGTCAGGTTTTTAGCCACAGGAGCTTTTCAACATGAATTGGCTCACCGATCAGGTATTTCACTGAGTTGCGCCATGACAACTGTATAGGATGGTATTATCTGCTTGTCATTCAGAAAGATAAGATTTCCTTACACTGGGGGTGAACGGGCAAACATTAAAGCGCAATACATGGCATATTGTGTGATTCATAATGTGGCACACAATCATGGCTTGCCTGTACCTAAAGAGATGTGGTAGGATGATCCTGACTCTGACCTTGACCCACCAAATGATCAGCCAAATTGGAGATCATTACAATTTCATTTGAATGTAATTAGCAGAATGTAAAAAAAGGTAATACAATACATTTATTTTTTAACTAGTTCATTTAAATTGTGGTCAATATCAATTTTACATATTGGTCACATCTCTTACAGCATCCACTATTACATTCTGTTACTCCAGAACAGCATCTATCAGCACACAGCCAGATGGTTGCCCAGTGGTTTCCAAGCCAGAGATGTGTGAGCAGCAGGTTCTGAAGATGTGCTGGACACAGCAGCATCATCACTGCATGGATTCACGTCTTTGGCATGGGGGTTAATTTTTGTATGGCAGGCTGCCACTCACCTTTTCACGTTGACCACCAACACCTGGGTGGTATAGTTAAAAGCAAAGAAAAATATCTTTTTAAAAAAATTTTAACATAATTAAGGAAAATAAAATATCAAAAAGGTAACCAGGTCCCTGTTTTGTCTTGATAGAGTAATATATTACTCTACTTTCCCCTTTTGTATTATTAATGTAAAGCCTTTGTCAGAATGCCTTTAATCTCACAGATTTAACACTGTTTATAAGGTACTAGACTTTATAACTTCTCCCCACCTTCCCTTCTACATTTATAACCTTAAGCAATTAGGTGTAGTAAAAGACAAGCAGAAGTTAAGTTACACTTTAAACAATGTATTATTGATAATATTCATAAATAATAACAATAAACAATTAAGACATACAAAATATTTATCAAATTGTATGCAAAATTTCACATCACAGCAGTCTCAATACAATAATGCAATAAATGTAACACAAAAACAGGACAATTTTTAAGATAACCATAAAAAATTGAAAAAAAAGGCAATAGTCCCACTAACTAATCTCTACATGCCAAAAATAGAATTTAAATGAACCAAAAGGAACTTCATTTCCCAACTTGCCTTTATAAGCTGGGGGCGGAACCTTAGCAGTGAGGTAATGGAGGTGGTAGTCAAAACACCAGGAACATAAGAGAGCAAGATTATCCACATAGAAATCAAATAATAGATACATTAAAACAACAATAAAAATAATGTGCAATAGATAATTAGACAAATAATAAATTAATTTAAACAGAAATTATTTAAATTCATGAATTAAAAAATAAAGACAAAACAGAAATTAAACATAAACTAGGAAAGGAACCCTGGCTTAAATATAACAAACTAGCCAACCCGCGGTGTAACATACGCCGCATAATTATGTATTGATGGGTGAACACTTGCTGAACGACACAGTTGTCCAAATGGGGTTGGTTTGTGGATACCACTGTGAATGAATGAAAAGATGGACCTCTGGAGAGAGCAACATACAATTGTCTGTGACTGAAAGCGGGATCGTCTGTGACGATGGAGGCCACGCTGGTGAAAGTTACTTCGTCGGTAGGGATAAGTTTCAGCACTTGTTCATTAAGGTGTAGCGAGTCTTCGTTGTTGACGCTTAATATAGCTTGCGTACTGAGTTGTTCCGGAGTCACAACTGAGAAACACTTTTTAAATGTCTTTTAAGCACAGGGAAAAAAATTAACATGTGAAACATCCGTAATGTAATAAGCCACCAAGAAAAGTAACATTGCAACAATGCACGCTACGATCCGATCACTGTAAACAGAAGTGAAAACAAAATCGAGGCCGGTGCATTCTTTAACTGCCTTGTAGCGCAATGGTAGTGCTGCTGTTTTGCAGTAAGGAGACTGTGGAAGATTTTGGGTTCGCTTCCTGGTTTCTCCCTGTGTGGATAGCGCTTTGAATACTGAAAACACTGGTATATCAATGTAATGAAGTATTATTATTCTTATGCGCTCTCTCTCTCTCACACCTGTATGCATGTGTGTGTGTGTCGCGCTCTCTCTCTCTCTCTCTCGCTCGGTGCACGTGTTCCTGCAGGCATGCCAGTAAGTGAATGAAAAAATGGAACTCTGGAGAGAGCAACATACAACTGTCCGTGACTGAAAACTGGTTTTGGCAGATACATGCACATCTCTTTGAAAGTTTGGCCCTGTGTCTTATTAATTGTCATCGCAAAGGCAAATCTAACAGGAAATTGTCTTCGTGTTAAAGTAAAAGACAGATTATCCGCGACAAACAAACTGTTTTACATGCTGCATACCAACCCACGGCGTAGTATACGCCGCATAATCATGTTTTTTAAGCAGAGGGAAAAAATGAACACTTGCAAAATCCGTAACGCCGCTTTCAGTAAGTACATTGCACACGCGTTTAATTTGTCAGCCGCTTTTTGCCAGCCGTCTTTTCTGGTTTGGGCTGCTTTTGCACGGTTACCGCTTGTGCATATTAAATCTTGAAATCCTTCGAGTAACTAATTAACTAACTAACACCCACCCACCCAGCTTGTGAGAAAAAAATGTGCCCGTTCTTTCATCATTTTGTTGCAGCCTATCAAAGACTTGCTGATCATGTTTTCTAGAGTCAATATACAGTGGAACCTCGGTTCACGACCATAATTCGTTCCAAACCTCTGGTCGTAAACCGATTTGGTCGTGAACCGAAGCAATTTCCCTCATAGGATTGTATGTAAATACAATTAATCCATTCCAGACCATATGAACTGTATGTAAATATATTTTTTTAAAGATTTTTAAGCACAAATATAATGAATCATTACACCATAGAATGCACAGTGTAATAGTAAAAACATTGAATAACACTGACACAAACACCCAGGCTCCCTGCTCAGCTGCATGCTCTCTCTCTCTCTCTCAGCAGCACGCGAGCCGAGCCCCCCCCCCCACCCCCCCCCCCCCCCCCCCCCCTCTGTCTCTCAGCAGCACGTGAGCCCTCTCTCTCTCTGTAACATTGCAGCAGTTGTATAAACATTTTTTTTTTTAATGAGTTTTAAGCACAGGGGGAAAATAGGAACATTTGAACAAATCCGAACTTCATTTAAAAGCCAACCAAGATAGTAATATTGCAGGAGTTCACCATTTTTAATCAGGAGACTGACAGTAGTGGAGTCAGGCACAGAGAAGGTCAGCTGCTGAGAAAGCGTCTCGACTGTTGCAGGGCGGTGAAGCAGGTGAGACGCTAATGAAAAAGGGGCACAGGGCTTATGGGTTTTTAAAGACTGCTTCCTTCATTGTGTTTTAACCTCAGTTTTAAAGGATTGCGCGGCTCTCTCTGTCGCGCTGCCTGTGTGTGCGCTTGTCTCTCTCACTCGCGCTGCCTCTGTGTGAACCAAGGTTCCACTGAGGTTGACTAATGAAAAGTTAACGTGGCTCAGAGCTGCATGTGGACTGTGGCACAGACAAACAGTTTTCCGAGGCGTCGCGTCCGAGTTGGTGGGCGTGGCTCTGCGAGTTGTCATCGTATCCAATGGTCTTAGAGTTGGTGGGCGTGGCTCCTTCCTGTGTGCGCCATTACTTGTCGGCGGCTTAGTGAATCCATGCCCCTTCTGGCATGCTTTCCATGGGTGGCTACTTGTCTTCTGGCTTAGTGAATTATATATATAGATGCTCATCCACTTAATGTGAGAAATATGTTACAAATCTGCCAGACAGTGATAAGTGGGACACCAGGAGTTGTCACATTAAAACACTGAGTGTTTACTATTTAACTCATCTTTAAATTTTCACTTCCATTTGGGTTACTTTGGTACGTATGGACTTTTGTTTAAGTATAACGCAGCTCTGCCCTGGTCTTGAAGATGTCAACTGACTTAAACTGCCCTGCCTGCTTTTTATTAAACAAACCCTAACATTTCTGAGCAGTGCAAGTGACACGGTACAAACAGTACCAAGTGACATGACATATCAGTTCATAATATGTACAAATGTAAATATGTAAGATATTGTTTAAAGTGTTAAAAAGAGAACATGTCTTGGCAAAATAAAACATCTGGTCACACTGAATTTCACACTCACCAAACAAACTAAGAGCAGAGAGAAGTGGCAGGGAGTGGTGTTTGGTAATTTCAAAGGAAAGGTTAAGACAGAAGACACACCGAACTCTTCAAACTACATTTCAGGATGATCCCCATTTTCTGCCTGTTGCAATGGAGGACAATCAAAAGAAGCCAGAAGTTGAAGGCGATGTCCAGATGCAGGAGTGGTAGTAGAAGGTGGATTAGCCATACTAAAGAATGATAAGACGCTGGTTTGCTCAACTTCAAGCACCTTTCCTTTCATACAGTTATTTGCAGCACTGGACAGGAAAGGACAATTTGATTCTTATTACTGAATGAAATGAAACTCCTCAAAATGTCAAAACTCAAACCCTCTTACATTGTGAGATAGCTGCCTTTATGTTTCTGTTCTTTCATGTTTTGTTCATCATGATTACATCACAATATTGTGATCCTGGAGTTGGTCTCGTCCGTTATAGGAGATGGACATCTGAAGCAGAGCTCCACTAGCAGTGGCTTTATTTTCCCACGTATTTCATATTATTTAGAGGTATCCTGTATTTAACTCGACCAAGGAACTTCCACTACAATATACAAGCATGAGTAACAAGAAGAAATGTCAGAAAGAACCAGAAAAGAAACTTAAAGCTGCTTCAAAGTCTGGACAGACATCCGACCCGAGTGCAAGGTATGGCCTCTCGGAAACTGACCTGGAACAGGCAGACGAATGCACAGATTTCCTGGGACCCCGCTCCATTGTATCGTCTCCAGTCGAGAGTGAAAATGGGAGCGAAGGTGCAAGTGATACAGGTCGCGATGGATCACCGATTTCTGAGGATCATTCAAGACTAGAAAAGGCCCTGCAGTAAGTGCTCTCATCTACTCATCGCGAGCCTGTAACAGGAGCTGCAATTACACTCACAGAGCATGAAATCCGAAACAAACTGTCCGAACTGAAAACTGAACTGAAAGAGATGATCGCTACACTGTCCTCTGCCATGGCTTCTGCCATAAATGAGCTTAAGAAGGGTAACAAGAATGAGCTTAAGAATGAGCTTAAGAAGTCTAACATTGAGCTTAAGATGGATAACAAAGACTGGGAAACACATCTATTTCAACGTTTTGACGTGAACTTTCAAGGCATGTTGGAGAAATTAGAAGAACACATTGAAGAAAATAGATCCAAACTGAAAATGCTTGCCGACCAGATTAATGATGTTACATGAACAATTGGCGTCTAACGCCAATGAAAAAGCTACAGCTGCGAATTCCGAAGGCAAAAAACTCAGAGACAGACTTGCGGCCCTGGAAGATGGGTGCAGAAGAAATAATATAAGAATTGAGGGTATACCTGAGAAACCTCAAGCCCAGTGAAATTTGCAGTATACATACTCTCTAAAATAATTGGAGATGATCTTAAACTTGACATTGAGATAGCAGCTGCTTATCGCACATACAGATCAAGCACCTTTAAACATAGGTCTTTTATTGTCCGCTTCGAGCGATTACGATGTAAGCTTGATGTGATGGCACTTCTCAGACACAAGCAAGAGATTATATTTGAAAATAATGTTATTCGTATTTTCCCCGACTTCTCACCATTAACAGCTGCAAAACGCGCAGCCTACTTTAACATTAAAAAGTTGCTACAGAAAGCCGATATCAAATACAGCCTCTTGTATCCCGCCAAACTGAAAGTGGAAGTTCAAGACCAATATTATGTATTTCCAAGCTAGGAGGAAGCTGAAAAAGAACTAAAGAAGCTGTTTCAGACACTTTCTTGAAAGTTAATAAGGAGCCGTATTCTGTCAAGACATGGGAAGGAGCTACAGTCTGCTGTTGGATCCACTTTTAAAGAGACTGGTATTATTATTATACATCCTTTTCTTTACTTGGACATTATATGTTTACGTCTTCATTACAATTATAGACGTGAGTGTGGAAGTGTGGAAGTAATTAAAGTAGGGTTGTTTTTTTTTTTTTTACTACCTTAAAGTAGACTGTTTAACATCATACTCTTGGTTTATTGCTTTTTCTACTATTTATACTATTACACTATACAATTACATTAGGATTTACTATGTTTATCCTAGACTACTTTTTAAAATCATTCCCAGGGTTCTTTCTTTCATTATCTTAATATCTTAAAATTCCTGAAGATTATTTAAAGCTTAAAGACTGTTAATGATTATATTTTCGGCAGATAGTATTAAGAATTCAGCTGCAATAGATATCTTTGTTTTAATTCTCTGACGCCGCTGCAGGGTGGGGTTTATTTTGTTTTGGATGTGCTCCGTCTCTTTGTATGTCAGAGGACCGGGACATCGCGAAGTGGGATCAAGCCTCAAGTGGGGAGCAAACAATTGGCGATAAAGGGGGGAGAGAAGGAGAGCAGGCTATATCTAATCTATTCTTCTAATCCTTATAACTATAAATATCAATGCAACAATAGGCTAAAATGCAATAACTCATGGGGAATTTTGAAATTAAGATTAAAACTGCCTCACTATCAGTTAAAACTATAAAATGACATTAAAAACTCAGAATCAATGTCTCCATGATGGGACAGTTAACTTTGTGAGCTGGAATGCTAATGGCCTGAATCATGAATTAAAGAGAAAGAAAGTATGCTCTTACCTAATAGGCTTAAACGCTAAAATAGTATTCTTATTAGGAGACCCACTTACTAAGCAAGGATTAGTTCAGACTACAAAAAGGCTGGACTGGCCAAATGTTCCATTCTAGCTTTATAAAGAAAACTAGAGGGGTGGGAATTCTCATACATAGAACAGTTCCATTTGTAGCATCAGATGTAGTATCGGACCCTGAAGGGAGATATGTGATGGTCATGGGCAACTTATTTAACAGTAAAATGATTTTGATAAATATTTATGACCCAATGTCGATGATAAGGAATTCATTCAAAATCTATTTGCATCCATTCCCATTGTGAACACTAATAAAATTATAATGGCTGGGGACTTTAATTGTGTTTTAAATCCACTCTTAGATAGGACTCCTGTGACAGGGGGGACGACATCTAATACTGCAAAGACAATTACACAGTTTTTAAATGATCACAACTTATCAGACCCCTGGAGGTTTCTTAACCCAAACTCAAGAACATATTCGTTCTTCTCAGCAGTGCATTATAGCTACTCAAGAATTGATTATTTTTTTATAGATAATAATTTCCTGCCTACGATTAAATTGTGCAAATACGACACAATTGTTATCTCTGACCATGCCCCTCTAGTCTTGGAGCTAAAATCATTAAGCCCCTCACACTCACCTCACAGATGGCATCTTAACCCTCTTCTATTGGCAGACGAGAACTGCACAGAATTTATATCCAAACAAATCACCTTCTTCCTAGAGACAAACACGCCCACAGAGGTTTCTTCAGGAACACTCTGGGAAACTCTAAAGGCCTTCTTAAGAGGACAGATTATTTCATATCTTTCCCACAGAAATAAATTAGAAACCAAGAAAGTGTCAGAGCTAAGAAGCGAGATTACTAGAATAGATGAAGAACAAGCCAGGCATCCAAGTGAAGCTCTTCACAGGAAAAGGCAGGCCCTGCATACAGAACTTAACATCTTAACAACTAAAGAAACTGAACAACTTATTTATAAGTCTAGACTTCATTACTATGAACACGGAGAGAAAGCTAATAAGCTTTTAGCTCAAGAAATTCACAAACAAGAAGTTCGCAATGCAATACCAGTAATCACCAACACTAATGGAGAAGAAATCATTGACCATAAAAATATAATGCACACATTTAGATATTATTATAAATCCTTATATTCTACTGAGTTCAAAGAAGACAACACACAATCTAATGCATTTCTGGATACATTACAGACACCACAAATTGATGCTTAAAGTGCTGAGGAACTGGATAAACCTCTGACGCTAACAGAATTACTAGATGCTATAAAGTCACTTCAAAGCGGGAAATCAGCAGGCCCTGATGGTTACCCCATAGAATTTTATAAGAAATTCTCCACTCAGCTAGGTCCCCTCTTATTGGCAACATTTACAGAAGCTAGAGACAACCAAATACTACCTCAAACATTTTGTCAAGCATTAATCACCGTCTTTCCTAAACAAAATAAGGACTTGTTACAATGTGCATCATACAGACCAATTTCACACCTGAATAATAATGTTAAGATACTCTCAAAAATTCTAGCTAGAAGGATGGAGAAAATGCTGCCCTCGGTAATATCACAGGATCAAACTCGATTTATTAAAGGCCGACACCTATCTTTCAATCTCCGATGCTTGTTTAATGTTATATAGTATATTCACCAGCAAAATCAAACACCCCAGAGATATTACTATCATTAGACGAAGAAAAAGCATTTGATATGATTGAATGGAACTACCTTTTCACTGCATTGGAGAAATTTGTGTTTGGCCCGAATATTTGTGCATGGATCAAACTGCTGTATACCAATCCAGAAGCTTCAGTTTGTATTAACAACATTTGCTCAGACTACTTTAAACTAGAACGTGGTACCAGACAAGGATGTCCCTTGTCACCACAGCTGTTTGCAATCACCATTGAACCACTGGTGGTTCACTGTCGAAATTCTTATCAGATAAAGGGGATTATCAGAGAAGGACTGGAACAGAAAATTTCTCTATTTGCAGATGATATGGTTTTATATATATCAGACGCAGAAAACACTGTGCCTGCAGTTCTAACAGCACTAACAGAATTTCAAAAGATATCCGGTCTCAGAATTAATCTGAATAAAAGTACAGTAATCCCTCGCTATATTGTGCTTCGACTTTCGCGGCTTCACTCTCTCGCGGATTTTATATGTAAGCATATTAAAATATATATTGCAAATTTTTTGCTGGTTCGTGGATTTCTGCGGACAATGGGTCTTTTAATTTCTGGTACATGCTTCCTCAGTTGGTTTGCCCAGTTGATTTCATACAAGGGACGCTATTGGCAGATAGCTGAGAAGCTACCCAACCAGAGCGCGTATTACGTATTAAATAAAACTCCTCAAATATATTGTGAGCATGGGGGCTGTTCGCACCCCTAGAGGATACGGCCGCTCCTCAAAAACGCTGAAAGATTACCTTCACATTGCTGCCATCCTTGCTGGGATTACATGTGGCTGCTTTGTCAAGCGATATGCTTCCCACATGGTGCTTCGCATACTTAAAAGTTCAAACAGCACGTATTGATATTTGATTGTTTGCTTTTTTTTCTCTCTCTCTCTTGCTCTGGCATTCTCTGGTTCTGACGGAGGGGGTGTGAGCAGGGGGACTGTTCGCACCCCTAGACGATACGGACGCTTGTCTAAAAATGCTGAAAGATTATCTTCATATTGCTCCCTTCCGTGCAGCTGCTTTGTCAAGCCATGCTTCCCACACGGTGCTTCGCATTCTTAAAAGCTTGAACGGCACGTATTGATTTTTGATTGTTTGTTTTTCTCTGTCTCTCTCTCTCTGACATTCTCTGCTCCTGACGGAGGGGGTGTGAGCAGAGGGGCTGTTCGCACACTGGCCTAGAGGATACGGACGCTCCTCTAAAAAATGCTGAAAGACTATCTTCACATTGCTCTCTTCCTTGCAGCTGCTTTGTCCGGCGGTGCTTTGCATACTTAAAAGCCAAACAGCCCTATTGATTTTTGATTGTTTGCTTTTCTCTCGCTCTCTCTCTCTCTGACATTCTCTGCTCCTGACGCGCACTCCTTTGAAGAGGAAGATATGTTTGCATTCTTTTAATTGTGAGACGGAACTGTCATCTCTGTCTTGTCATGGAGCACAGTTTAAACTTTTGAAAAAGAGATAAATGTTTGTTTGCAGTGCTTGAATAAAGTTCCTGTCTCTCTACAACCTCCTGTGTTTCTGTGCAAATCTGTGACCCAAGCATGACAATATAAAAATAACCATATAAACAAATGGAATCTACTTCGCAGATTTTCACCTTTTGCGGGGGTTCTGGAACGCAACCCCCGCAATCGAGGAGGGATTACTGTATACTCTTTCCAGTGAATTCACAAGCATATAATATTAGATTTGACACCCTATATTTTACAATAGCAGATCAGTTTAAATACCTAGGGGTAAATATCACAAGTAAACATAAAGCTCTTTATCAACAAAATTTTGCCGTCTGTATGGAAAAAATTAAGCAAGACTTGCATAGATGGTCAACCCTTCATCTCACTCTAGCCGGAAGAATTAATGTTGTTAAGATGAATATCGTTCCTAAACTTCTTTTTTTATTTCAAAACATTCCAATATAAATCAATAAATCATTTTTTAAACAGTTAGATTCAACAATAACCCCATTCATTTGGAACTCAAAACACCCACGTATCCGAAGAGCAACTCTACAAAGACCTCAGGCAGAAGGTGGCATGGCTCTACCTAATTTTCAGTTTTATTACTGGGCAGCAAACATACAAGCCATAAAAACCTGGACACAAAAAAATGAACATACACAGGCTTGGTCCGCAATAGAAGTAAAATCCTGTAGTACTTCTTTATACTTCCTTCTCTGTGCTCCAATAAATGTAAGTTATCGCAAATATACTAATAACCCAATTGTACTTTACTCACTCAGAATATGGAACCAACTTAGAAAGCATTTTAAGATGGAAAATCTTCTATCCGCGGCACCTCTGCAAGAGAACCACCTCTTTTAACCCTCGCAAACATATCCAGTTTTTAATTCCTGGAAAAGTTTTGGGATTAAAATGCTCAGAGATCTTTATATAGACAACATATTTGCATCTTTTGAACAATAACGTTCAAAATTCAACCTCCCAGCTACACATTTCTTTTACTATCTTCAAATAAGAAATTTTGTTAAACAGAAACTGCCCAATTTTACTGACCTCGCACCCTCCACAATGCTGGAAAAAATACTGCTCAATTTCGAGGAATTAAACACCATTTCTGCATTATATAAAATCTTATTAGAGTCCCTACCTTTCAAAGACCCAAGAGGACATTGGGAAGAAGATCTCTTAATCAATATATAAGAAAAGGAATGGAAGGTAGCAAAGCAGAGAATTCACTCGAGCTTCATATGCACACAGCATAGAATTATTCAACTAAAAATTATATATCGAGCTCATCTGTCTCGCTTAAAACTGTCCAAAATGTTTCCAGGGCAAGATCCAACCTGCGAACGCTGCAACCAAGCTCCTGCCTCACTGGGTCACATGTTCTGGGCCTGCACTAAACTAACATCATTTTTGACAAATATTTTTAAGTGCCTTTCAGACAGCCTTGGGGTCACAATCACTCCTAACCCATTGACAGCTGTGTTCAATGTTCTTCCAGGCAGACTTGAAGTGGAGAAGGACAAACAAACGGTGATTGCTTTCATTACACTTTTGGCACGCAGATTTATTTTGTTAAATTGGAAGAATCCTAACTCTCCTCTGATAAGTCAGTGGGAAACCGATGTTTTATATTATTTGAAATTGGAAAAAATGAAATTATCAGTTAGAGGATTTGTACAGAATTTCTTCAAAACCTGGCAGGATCTAATCAATATTATCTAGATGTATATAAACGAGAGTTGGGATCCGTGTGACTGTGTTTGTGTGTTTGTGGAGGGACGGAGAGTGTTGGAGTCACGTGATCATCTCCCCTCCCATTCACCTCATTTCATTCACTTCATTTCGCTGTGAGCTGAGCTCCGCAGCTGACGCGGTTAGTACCTTCTTCTTTACTGATTTACTGTTTAGTAGACGCGGTAGGCCTACTTACTGAATAGAATTTTTTCCTTTAGTGTTTCTTAGTGTTTAGTAGACACGGTGTGCCGGTGTTCCCGGCGGTGTTGCGGTTTAGTGTTACTTTCTACTTCATTTTTGTACTTTAGTGTTTAATGATAAATAATAATAATTAATTACATTTATATAGCGCTTTTCTCAGTACTCAAAACGCTAAAATAGTGAGTGATACTTAGCTGATAGCAGTGTAGAAGCAGCACAGCACAACGCAGCCGGTAGGACAGGCGGGTATGGTAGCGTAGGTGAGCGGCGATAGCAAGCAGCAGGAGGAGGAAGAAGGATTTGGATGTTCCAATAAACGGCCATAAACAGTAACGCTTGGTAATTTCAGGCGTGATCGCCCCAAAGCCATAAGCCAGGTTAGTATGAAAATCAGATCAGTTCCCGGTCGTAGAGTACTGTAAGATGAAATGGGAGCAGATCAGCATAGCGAATATAATCACGGAGACAGATCGCCAGGTACAAAGAAATGTTCATAGGTCTCGTCCCGTGATCCACAGACTCGGCTGTTCCCAGTAAAGTGGAGTCCATAAAATCTGTAAATATTAAGCCAAATCCATGCAATTCGAGTCAGCTGTATCCACGAACTATGCATACAATAAACGAAATAAAACAAGCATAAGAAAGTGCAGAATTAAGCCGAATTTTGCGAAAAGTGTTGTTAACAGGGAGGAGCGGCGACAACAAGCGTGCGCCAGCATCCCCTCACCTGCTATAATAAAGCAATTATAATAAAGAAGTTTAGTAGACTTTTACTTTATCTCATTTAGTGTTCTTCCCGGCGGAGTTGCCGTTTTTTAGTGTTAGTGTCTACTTAGTGTTTGTGTTTAGTGTTATGGAAGGACTGATCTTACCACTGTCAGATTTTGCAATGAATGAGTTGGTAAATAATGATTATTTATCAACAGATCACATGAGCAAATTCAACGAAATTTCAGCTGCGCATACAATTTTCCAACCTCAAAAGGTTTTGCTAATGTGGACTCCTGACATACCTATAATGCCCATTCCACAAAATGCAAAACATATTCAAATATTACCTTCTTCAGCTACTGAACGAGTGACTCACTGGGTGTGTACCTATTATGATGGTGCTGTAATTCATGTCTATGACAGTTTAAACGCTGATAAAAAATTCAACCTCACCGAACAGCAGCTTCATTTCCTTCATGCTTTGTTTCCTTACAAAGCTCCCATCGTTTATGAAGACGCACAGCACTGGATCGGTTCGCAGCCGAGTGTGAAGCGGCTGGGATGAGAATCAGCACCTCCAAATCCGAGACCATGGTCCTCAGCCGGAAAAGGGTGGAGTGCCCTCTCAGGGTTGGTAGCGAGATCCTGCCTCAAGTGGAGGAGTTCAAGTATCTCGGGGTCTTGTTCATGAGTGAGGGAAGAATGGAGCGTGAGATCGACAGGCGGATCGGTGCGGTATCCGCAGTAATGCGGGCTCTGCATCGGTCTGTCGTGGTGAAAAAGGAGCTGAGCCTCAAGGCGAAGCTCTCAATTTACCAGTCGATCTATGTTCCTACCCTCACCTATGGTCATGAGCTATGGGTAGTGACCGAAAGAACGAGATCGCGAATACAAGCGGCTGAAATGAGTTTCCTCCGCAGGGTGTCTGGGCTCTCCCTTAAAGATAGGGTGAGAAGCTCAATCATCCGTGAGGGACTCAGAGTAGAGCCTTTGCTCCTCCGCATCGAGAGGAGTCAGATGAGGTGGATCGGGCATCTGATCAGGATGCCTCCTGGACGCCTCCCTGGTGAGGTGTTCCAGGCACGTCTAACCGGGAGGAGGCCCCGGGGAAGACCCAGGACACGCTGGAGGGTCTATGTCTCTCGGCTGGCCTGGGAACGCCTTGGGATTCTCCCGGAAGAGCTAGAAGAAGTGGCCGGGGAGAGGGAAGTTTGGGCATCTCTGCTCAAGCTGCTGCCCCTGCGACCTGACCTCGGATAAGCGGGAGACAATGGATGGATGGATGTATGTATATATTTGTATATATATGTAGATATGTATATATTTATGTGTATATATATGTACATATGTTTATATATATGTAGATATATAAATTTGTATATGTATATATATGTATATGTTAATGTGTTTTATGTATGTATATATATATGTATATGTAGATATGTGTACAGTGATTCCTCGCTATATCGCGCTTCGCCTTTCGCGGCTTCACTCTATCGCGGATTGTATATGAAAGCATATTTAAATATATATCGTGGATTTTTTGCTGGTTCGTGGATTTCTGAGGACAATGGGTCTTATAATTTCTGGTACATGCTTCCTCAGTTGGTTTGCCCAGTTGATTTCATATAAGGGACGCTATTGGCAGATGGCTGAGAAGCTACCCAACTTACTTTTCTTTCTCTCTCTCTTGTGCTGACTATCTGTGATCCTGACGTAGGGGGTGTGAGCAGGGGGGCTGTTCGCACACCTAGACGATACGGACGCTCGTCTAAAATGCTGACTTATCTTCACGTTGCTACCTTCTGTGTGCAGCTTTTAAGTATGCTGCACGGTGCTTCGCATACTTAAAAGCTCAAAGGGAACGTATTGATTTTTGACTGAAAAACAAACTCTCTCTCTCTCTCTCTCTCTCTCTCTCTCTCTCTCTCTCTCTCTCTCTCTCTCTCTCTCTCTCTCTCTCTCTCTCCCTGCTCCTGACGGAGGGGGTGTGAGCTGCCGCCTTCAACAGCTTTGTACCGGCGGTGCTTCGCATACTTAAAAACAAACAGCCCTATTGATTTGTTTGCTTTCCTCTCTGTTTCCTTTGAAGAGGAAGATATGTTTGCATTCTTTTAATTGTGAGACAGAACTGTCATCTCTGTCTTGTCAGGGAGCACAGTTTAAACTTTTGAAAAAGAGACAAATGTTTGTTTGCAGTGTTTGAATAACGTTCCTGTCTCTCTACAACCTCCTGTGTTTCTGCGCAAATCTGTGACCCAAGCATGACAATATAAAAATAACCATATAAACATATGGTTTCTACTTCACGGATTTTCTTATTTCGCGGGTGGCTCTGGAACGCAACCCCCGCGATGGAGGAGGGATTACTGTATATGTAGATATGTATATATATGTATATATGTATATGTATATATGTTTACATAACCTCTTTAACACACTATTTCTCTGCTGCGAAGCGCAGGTATTTTTGCTAGTATGTATATAAAAACACGTGCGTATTCTAATGCAACGTTGTGTCAAAATTTCAAAGCAATCGGTGAAGAACTTTCGGAGATTTAAGGTTTTGAACAAACGAACATCCATCCATCCATCCATTTTCCAACCCGCTGAATCCGAACACAGGGTCATGGGGGTCTGCTGGAGCCAATCCCAGCCAACACAGGGCACAAGGCAGGAAACAATCCTGGGCAGGGTGCCAACCCACCGCAGGACACAAACGAACATTTACATTTTTATTTATATAGATGTGTATATATATATGTATATATATATATGGTTTTGGCAGCCAAGCGCTTTTTTTCCAACCTAGAAGACGTCTCTTGAGATCCGTTTAATCGCCTCGTTGATTGCATGTCTTCCCAGGTAGTTTCAATCCCCATTTCCTGCACCGAGTCATCTCCCCTTTTATGAGTGACTGTGTTAGTGGCCGTACTTCGTACAGGTCTTTGAACGCACTGAATATTTGTAACTGGTGTCGCCCATTGGCTACTTTCGACAGGGAATGGAAGCAATTGTCGAGTAACAAAAATTATTTGTAAGTGATTTGCATTGAAGAAATAGTAAAAACTTGATCACTTGGGTCAATACCTAAAGAAATACACACAGCAAATGCAATTGAGAATACACCAGAATCTGTATGATTTAATTGTTGCTGTGCATCTTCATAAACTATGGGAGGTTTGTAAGGAAACAAAGCTGCTCTTCGGTGAGGTTGAATTTTTTATCAGCGTTTAAACTGTCATAGACATGAATTACAGCACCATCATAATAGGTACACACCCAGTGAGTCACTCGTTCAGTAGCTGCAGAAGGTAATATTTGAATATGCTTTGCATTTTGTAGAATGGGCATTATAGGTATGTCAGGAGTCCACATTAGCAAAACCTCTTGAGGTTGGAAAATTGTATGCGCAGCTAAAATTTCGTTGAATTTGCTCATGTGATCTGTTGATAAATAATCATTATTTACCAACTCATTCATTGCAAAATCTGACAGTGGTAAGATCACTCCTTCCATAACACTAAACACAAACACTAAGTAGACACTAACACTAAAAAACGGCAACACTGCCGGGAAGAACACTAAATGAGATAAAGTAAAAGTTTACTAAACTTCTTTATTATAACTGCTTTATTATAGCAGGTGAGGGGACGTTGGCGCACACTTGTTGTTGCCGCTCCTCCCTGTTAACAACACTTTTCGCAAAATTCGCCTTAATTCTGCACTTTCTTATGCTTGTTTTATTTCGTTTATTGTATGTATAGTTCGTGGATACAACTGACTCGAATTGCATAGATTTGACTTAATATTCACAGATTTTATGGACTCCACTTTACTGGGAACAGCTGAGTCTGTGGATCACGGGACGAGACCTACGAACATTTCTTTGTACCTGGTGATCTAGCACCTTGGGATTATCTGTCTCCGTGATTATATTCGCTATGCTGATCTGCTCCCATTTCACCTTACAGTACTGTACGACCGGGACCTGATCTGATGTTCATACTAACCTGGCTTATGGCTTCGGGGCGATCACGCCTGAAATTACCAAGCGTTACTGTTTATGGCTGTGTATTGGAACATCCAAATCCTTCTTCCTCCTCCTGCTGCTTGCTATCGCCGCTCACCTACGCTACCACACCCGCCTGTCCTACCGGCTGCGTTGTGCTGTGCTGCTTCTACGCTGCTATCAGCTAAGTATCACTCACTATTTTAGCGCTTTGAGTACTGACAAAAGCGCTATATAAATGAAATGAATTATTATTATTTATTATTAAACACTAAAGTACAAAAATGAAGTAGAAAGTAACACTATACCGCAACATCGCCGGGAACACCGGCACACTGTGTCTACTAAATACTAAGAAACTCTTAAGGAAAAAATACTATTCAGTAAGTACCGCGTCTACTAAACAGTAAAGGAGAAAGGACTAATCGCGTCAGCTCGGAGCGAAATGAAGTGAATGAAATCAGGTGAATGGGAGGGGAGATGATCACGTGACTCCCCCACCTGCCTTAACTCTCCATCCCTCCACAAACATAGTCTCTCAGATCCCAACTCTCCTTTCGCACACCGCGTCTACTAAACACTAAGAATCACTAAGTAGAAACACTAAAGGAACAAATACTATTCAGTAAGCACCACGTCTACTAAACAGTAAATCAGTAAAGGAGAAAGGACGGCAAGAATGCGTCAGCTCGGAGCGAAATGAAGTGAATGAAATGAGGTGAATGGGAGGGGAGATGATCACGTGACTCCAACACCCGCCTTAACTCTCCGTCCCTCTACAAACACACAAACACAGCCACACGGATCCCAACTCTCCTTTATAGATAGAGATAAACCCTCCCTTGTCCCTGCACACGAATAACAAACACACAATACAAATAATGACAATGAATGAATGTTGAAATGACAGTGAACTTGAAAATAAGTCCGGGTAAATAACTGTCCAAATTACTGATAGCTGTCCCAAAATTTTTGTTTTTGATTCTCCCGAATGAAATACTGGAACAATCTCACCATGATTCCTCGGCGATGGTGGAAAATAATGTCCAATGCTGGGGTTTCTGGCGATGAATGGGTTGCAGTAATCTGGCTGAGTGAGAAGCAAACTGGAAAAATGTCACAATGTGAATGAAGGCAGAAATTGATGATCAGTTGCGGTTAGGTGAATCTCCTTCTCTCTCTTTCTTCTTTCCCTCCTTCCCGTTTATATAATAATGAGCCGGATGTAATGGAAAAACCTCCAGTTTTCACGTTTCCAGGGGGTCGCTGCCTCCCTGCAACAGCCTTCCCCATTTCTTCTTACGGGGATGACATTTAAACAAACGCATACTAGTTTAAATGGGGTGATGTGACGAGACACGACAGGTTGCAAACACAATAAACAACAACACTTATGTGGCCCCGCTACAACTTAAGATCAGTAAAACCAGGGAATTGCTTATTGATTTTCGCCGTACCAAAGAGCCTCTATGTCCGGTCACTATTCAGGAGTGGATGTAGAGGTGGTCCAGTCCTGCAAGTACTTGGGGGTCCACATTAATGACAGGATGGAAACAAAGAAACTATAGAAGAAAGGCAGAGTGGGCTCTTACTCCTTAGGAGACTGAGCTCCTTTAATGTGGGAAGTGACATCCTTCACATCTTCTACAACTCTGTGATGGCCAGTGTGGTGTGCTGGGCTGGTAACATCACTTTAAGTAATGCCCACCAAATCAACAAGCTAATTAAAAGGAAAGGCTCAGTTATGGGACACACTCTGGACCTGCTGGAGGTCGTGGTGGAGGAGAGAATTAAAAGAAAATGGAGTGCCAATATGAACAATGCTGCACATCCTGTATCTGAAACACTAACACTGAGGACTTTCAGTTAAAGAATCATTCAGCAGAAGTATGTCAAAAATCACTACCGGGGGTCCTTTATGCCAACAGCAATACACCTGTATAGCACCTCGCTGTGACTGGGACTGCTCTTTACCTTAAACTAAGTAAGAAGTATTCTGACTTTTCAGTTATTCAGTTATGCATTTAAGAGGTGCTTGTTGGTTGTCATAATACAACATTTATTTGTTGAGATTCTGAACTTAATTAATTAATTAATTAATTAATTAATTAATTAATTAATTAATTAATTAATTAATTCTTTTTCTTTCTATCCATCCTCAGACAAGGCATTTATTCATGAACAGGCCTTCCAGACCCAGGTCAAGGCCAAAGGGCCCAAATAGTAGGACCCTTATGAAAATTAAACCAACTGAGTCTCAGAAGCCACACTAAGAATTAAATTAAAAGAATTTGACCCTCCTGGGTAATATTGCATTTCTAAGGGTTTTTCTGAGCCCTCATTAAATGTAATCACCCTGAACCACACAGTGCCTTTCCTTCTTTATAATGGCTCTATGGCGGCATTTAGATTCACCTCTTCTCTTATGTATTGTAACACAGTAGCATAACAAACCTGGCTGTTTTCTGCATTGTCCTGTGCCAAGGTGGTCAATTGTGTCTTTCATTTGAGCTTAAAATGCTTAGAACTGACTTGATTGGATGTGTCTTGGAGTGACCATAAAAAACACTTTCAGCGACCAATTTCTGTTTATTTAATTTCAGAGTGTTGCCCCCCTAGTCGATGAGGTTTTACAGTACCTGTGTTTACATTTCAGGATTAAAGAAAACAGTTTCTTTATGCTGAATTCACAAAAATATATATTGAAGGGTGAGATGTTAAACTGTCATGGTCACCAGCAGTTACAGCAAAGAAGATATGAGCGAGGTATTAATTTTTGTTACTGTGGCAATTGGGCTTGTGGTGGTGTGGGTTAGCTCCACACTACCTGTGCCATCCGGGAGCCTCTTGAACCCTGATCGTCAGTAGTGGTAAATGAGCTATGCTAGGCAAATGAGGATGCACACATGCAGCAAGTGGCAGGTGCAAAGGTGACAAGTACTTTAATTAAAATCAATTCAATCAGTGCTCAAAAAGTCCAAAGCTTCCAATCATTAATCAATTAATAGTCAATAAAACAGTGTGAACGTGGAGTTTAAAACTCCAATAACTAATCCCTTAAAACTGAGGCTAAAAGAAGCAGGAAACAGTCCTTTAAAAAAAACTCAAGTGCACATGTGTATCCTTCTAAAATCAATGTTTCCCCGGCTTACCCTGTTCAGGTCTTGCAGCACAGAAAGACATCAACCAGGAGGCGCAGACAACCCTCTGATCTGCTCAGAACCCTACTGCCAGTTTGTCGGCATCTACAGGTCGCCTCCGAGCTCCACTCCCTTTGACTCCCACTGTCATCCCTGGCCTGGCAGGGGAGTCCTTCTGGAGGATATGGTTGCTTCTGCTCCAAGGCTACTCTACAGAAGCAACCCTCAGCCACCTATTGAGTGCCAGCCACACGCTCCATCCTCAGGGCTCCATTCCTGTCCACGTGCTTTTTTCTGTCACACAGGCTCTGTCTTGTTCCTGCCCTTTTCTTCATCTGTTAACCTTCGCTCTCTTTTTGTTTCTCTGAACTTTTTTATGTTCCCCTCTCTGTCCCATGCAGGCTCATTTTATTTGTTTAACTGGGTGCAAGTGTGAGACTCCACTCCCTCCAAGGCATGAAAGAGGCACCTGACTGATCCTCTCGCTATACAATCAATCAAGCACCCGTGTACCTGTTTGGAGCCAGCACCTGGGATGGAATTGTTTACTTAAAAAATGCCCTGCAACATAGACCATTCATCACAGGGCTATAAAAACTTTAGGGGACAAAACTTAAGAGAACTGTAATACCTGGATGCCATTCAAATATGTAAAACTGCATGAATCATACCCCTTCTACTCCTCATAATTAATCTGCAATTTATTTGTATGCATAAACTATACATTTTGAGGTAAGATGGATACAGTCACTAGTGGAGAGTAGCATCATGTGGATTAGCAAGTAAGAATTTCACTGTACTCTATATACAGTAAGTGACAATAACAATCCTATAAATCCTATAAACCTGTACACCTGCAAACAGCTTCTTAGACAGTGCCACAGATTATGAGGGGGTACCTGCCTTTATAAATGATATGGAGTTAAACATTCGCTAAAGAAACATATGAAAGAATGGCAAATGGAAATTATTTGTGGTTTTGGGTCAGCAAATCCAGACTCAATTAAAACATCGAGCACCAGACCTTTCAGAAGGATTCAAAGATTAAAGGATCAAATCAGGCAAAGCCCTCACTCACTCACTCACTCACTCACTCACTCACTCACTCACTCACTCACTCACTCACTCACTCACTCACTAATTCTCCAACTTCCCGTGTAGGTGGAAGGCTGAAATTTGGCAGACTCGTTCCTTACAGCTTACTTACAAAAGTTAGGCAGGTTTCATTTCGAAGTTCAAAGCGTAACGGTCATAACTGGAACCTCTTTTTTGCCCATATACAGTAATGGACTGCAGCTCGCTGGCCGTGGGAGGTGGGGTTGCGTATCGCGTCATCACGCCTCCCCGTTATCACGTGAACTGACTGTGAAGGAGAAAGGATGGCCTTATATGGCGTTCATTTATAAAACAGCGGACAGGCTGTGTAAAGGCAGCTTCACAAAAAAACAGATCCTTAACAAATTGTTATTGGTATATTTTCCCTCAATTTAAAAAGGTTTTCTTTTCTTCTTAATTAAAATTTAAAAGCAATACTTCACCACTGCGAAGCCCCTCTAGCGCTGACGTCCGAGGTTCGATTCCCGTAAGGGAGTGCAGTGAGTGTGTACGCCTGATGAGTAAAGAATTAGGGCGAAACACTTGTCGCGTACTCTTTGCATTATTTGACAGTAAACTATTTTCAACCATTCTATGATCTGCTTCTCACAACTGATGGCACCGTGGCTGATGTTAGCTGACTTGCTGGCGAACCATAAGCGTTACCTGGTAGGTAACCTCCCATACAATCAGATTGTGATTCAGACTACGAATGCCGTGAATGTAATTACCCCGATCTACATGCTGTCAAATAAACAAACCACACGCCGTGGCACAATGTTAGGGGCTTTGTCTCTAGCGCTGACGTCCGAGGTTCGATTTCCGTAAGGGAATGCAGTGAGTGTGTACGCCTGATAAGCCAAGAATTAGGGTGAAATACGTGTCGCGTACTCTTTGCATTATTTGACAGTAAACTATTTTCAACCACTCACAACTGAAGGCACCGTGGCTGATGTTAGCTGACTTGCTGGCCAACCATAAGCGTTACCTGGTAGGTAACCACCCACTCACTGCACTCCCTTACGGGAATCGAACCTCAGACGTCAGTGCTAGAGGCGAAGCCCCTAAAATTGCACCATGGCGTGTGGTTCGTTTATTTGACAGCATGTAGATTACATTACATTCACGGCATTCGTAGTCTGATTCACAATCTGATTGTATGGGTGGTTACCTACCAGGTAACGCTTATGGTTGGCCAGCAAGTCAGCTCAAAGTGATCACTCGTGTGAAGGCAGCTTCACAAAAAAACAGATCCTTAACAAATGGTTATTGGTATATTTTCCCTCAATTTAAAAAGGTTTTCTTTTCTTCTTAATAAAAATTTAAAAGCAGTACTTCGCCGGTGCGAAGCGCGGGGATTTGAGCGACTGACGCATACAGACATATTCATGAGTGCAGGTACTTCGGAAAGAAAGCACCGTGTAAACCTAAAGTTTAAATTAAGTTCATAGACCTACAAAAGGTTGCTATTGATTTGAGGCAAGATTGCTTTTCTCCTGTACAACTATACGTTGCATTCTTAACAGTAAGCTTGCACAGCTTGGTCATATTACAACCGGAGTGCTGAACTGACAAAGTGGTATACAAACAGAACTATAACAATCGTAAAAAAAGAAAAAAAAAAAAAAGCAAAGAACCCATGGATTAAATAAAAAGGCTCCTTCCTTGGCGAAGCAAGGAAAAAGGAAGACCTTATATGGCATTCGTTTATAAAACAGCGGAAAAGCGGTGTTAAGGCTGCTTCACAAAAAAACAGATCCTTAACAAATTGTTATTGGTATATTTTCCCTCCATTTAAAAAGGTTTTCTTTTCTTCTTAATAAAAATTTAAAAGCAGTACTTCGCGGGGATTTAGATATAGATATATATATTATATATTATATATATATATAGATATATATATATAGATATAGATATAGATATTGTGGCACGCGGCTGGGGGTGGTGCCCAGCCGGGACGCCCAGGAGGGCAGGAGGAGGGCTCATGCCCTCTCCGGACCATGAGGGGGCGGCTGCCCTGGTTCCTGTGAGGGCCACGGGTGCAGGGCTTGGAAGCCCAACCCTGGAGGGGTCTGTGGTGTCCGCCAGGGGGCGCCCCCATGCCTGAAGGACCCGGAACCCCAACACTTCCGCCACACCAGGAAGTGCTGGGGGACAGAAGACAGGGAACACCCAGAGGGCTTCCAGGAGTATAGCTGGCACTTCCACCACACAGGGGAGTGTCTTAGGAGTGTCGGGGATCACCTGCCGCCCATCCGGGTAATTATAAAAGGGGCCGCCTTCCTGCAGAGAAGGACTGGAGTCGGATGAGGATCGGACAAGGTCGAGTGCAGGAGAGTGGAGGCGGCTTGAAGGAACAGGCACTGTGTTGGAAGAGGCCTGGACTTTGGGGGAGTTTGGTGCGAGAAGCACTGCGTTGTGCACTTTATTGGACTTTAAATTATGTTTAATAAACGTGTGGTGGACTGTACAATGGTGTCCGTCTGTCTGTGTCCGGGCAGCTTATCACAGTGGCGTAGTCGTTTGGATCCCGGTCCGCCCAATTGGACCGGAACCTGCATTTAAAACTGGGTAAGGACCCGGCACAGCAGCACGAGGCACGTGTGCAGCACAGCTACGCAGAAGGAGCGACCCGGTGAGAGGGCACCGAAGTGCGCACATGCGGCAGGGAAGCCGCTGATTAACCCCAGGAACCCCAAAGGACGCTGCGCTAATGGGGAAAAAACGGTCCAGGTGGACTCAGCAGTCGACCGCCCGATGTCGCCATGTTGGCCGGCATCGCGGGTTGCAGCAGGAGGTAGATGATAGATTTCGAGAATGTTACTCTGCCTTTTCGTCTACCTGCCTCCTAGACGCCGAGGGGCGAGATACCCGTTGGTGGCCTGAGGACGTGCTTCCATGGCGTGTAGGCAGAGTGAGCTCCGGGGAAAGTGAGGCCGATCTGAGTACTTTCTTCGGCCTCGGATATCCTGCGGAGGACAGAGGCCTGGACGATCTCCCTGGCACAGGGATTCCCGCTGAGGAGCAGAAAAGCCTTCACTTGGCAGGTAAGGGGGTGGGAGACGTATGCCGATTCCCCGTCGAGACAAGCGCCGAAATGGGGATGGCAAATCTCCACCCCGACCTCGAGAGACACCTGGAGGAGCCACTGGGTGGAATACCGGACGGGGGTGGCTCGTGGTCAGTGGGAGGGGACGAGAGGAGCTTAAGTCCAGCGCCGACCGGAGAGACTGACCTATTTCGGGCTGCACGGGATGTGGAGGACATCGTCCTACCCCTGCAGTCCTTTTTCCAGGTGTTCCAGGCCCTGCAGGAGGTGAAGGAAGGGCTGGAGAAGAAGCTCGGTGCGCTGATTGGAGATATCCTTCAGTGGGTGAAGCGGCGTGGGGCTGATTCTTCCAGCCCAACCAACGCAGCGCTGCAGGTAGGCGAGGCCTGTCCTGTAGGAGAAAGCGAGGGGCGGAGGGCAGCGGGGGCGGTGATTAGTACTGCTTGCCAGGCAACTCCGCCTCCTACAAGAGACGCGGCCACGGTGACTGATGATACGGAAGAGGCGCGTGAGGGGAGGCAGCTGAATGACAGCAGTTGTCAAACAAACCTGCCGCAGCTACCGACGTCAGTCTCGCGGGCGTCCAAAGGGGTTCAGACGGCACGGGGTCCCCGTTTTCCCATAAGGGGACTCAGACAGTCAAGGCACCCCAGAGGAAGAGGATGACTCGCAAAAAGGCGGGGACTCCTAACAGTGCGCAGCGAGAGTCTCTTTGCTTAACGACAGTGAAGGGCTGCGCTGCGAAGGGGCGGAAACACCTAGAGCACTCACCTGAGCTGCCGTCGGGGCAGGAATTCCCGTCCTGCTTCCACACCCACAGGATTTGGAGTAAAGGGGAGCGGCGTCGCTACAAATGCGGCCGCTGTGGACACGGTTGGAGGGCTTGTACCTGGAGGACGTCCAAAAGATACGGACGTCGGGACAACCCCTCCCGGTTTTCCAGTTTTGTCTCCACAGGTCGGGCCCACAAACCGGATGACGCCGTCTCCCCGTCTTGGAGAAAACCAGCCCTCGCGGGACATGTTGTTGATCCCGATGGGGCTCATCGAAGAGAGGGGCACTGTGGCAGGCGGCTGGCATCCATGCCCAGCCGGGACACCCCTGCACACTATATTCGGGGGGAGCAGCCCTGGAAACTGCAATACCTCCCCCTGGACGCTACATGGCCGCCCCCCTGGTCCGGAGTAGTGCCTGGGTTTCCCACAGGGCTCCCTGGGAATTGGAGTTGGGGGCAGCCCTGTTGGGTCTCGCAGATACTGCCAGGGGGTGCTGTGTTTGGGGCTCCTGAGCCCGTATGGGCAACAGATTCGTCACACCTGGAAGTGCCGCTGGAACTCGGTAATCAAGCACCTGGAGCACTTCCAGGTGACCTATAAAAGGAGCCAGCGACCACCACTCGAGAGCCAGAGTTGGATGGAGGAGGACAAGGTTGCTAGAGAGGAGTGGTGGTGCCAAGTCGAAGAAGGTTTTGTGCTTGGACTGTACAGGTGGTGAACAGTGCTTGGAACTGTGTTGTAGCTGGGGGGTTTACGGGGAAGACGTGCCCTCCAGCTGAAGAATAATAAATAGTTGTATTTGATAGTGCCTCCTGTGTCAAGTCTGTGCCGGGTCGGGCGCAATATAGCGCCTTTGTGACAATATATATATATATATAGATATTTGCAGTTGGAGATCCACAAAGGGAGAAAAAACGAAACACGTATCATAAAATAGTTTTATTCCTGAGCTTTCAACCCCTGTCAGGGGTCTTCATCAGAGGATAATGCTTAGACTTACAAGAATGCCATCAACAGACATTTGGACATAAACCCAGCATACGCCAACTTAAGAAGGACATATGCACTTTAATTTAACGATACACCCCCCCCCCCCACCCTTTGATCATATGGACTTAGTCACCTCCACCCACCCCCCACTGAATGTGTTGCTATATATTGCCTTTGATTCTTGTAAGTCTAAGCATTATCCTCTGATGAAGACCCCTGACAGGGGTTGAAAGCTCAGGAATAAAACTATTTTATGATACGTGTTTCGTTTTTTCTCCCTTTGTGGATCTCCAACTGCAAATATGCAAACCGTATCACAGACCTTCTCTTCCATATATAGATATAGATATAAAAAATATATATAGTGTCACACACGTGTGTTTAGGAGACAGCTAAAGGGCTTAAATACAGGTAGTTCCATACCAGACCAAGGGGGGGCGGAGTGCATTTCTCGGATTAGCGGGATATTACCGTTGGTTTGTACCACGTTTTTCGGAGAGAGCCTTGCCCTTGACTAATTTAACAAAGAAGAGGGCTCCTAACACTGTGGTATGGACTGATATGACTGAGGCAGCCTTCAGTGACTTTAAAAAGGCCCTGACGTCGGCACCCGTTTTAAAGGCGCCTGATTTTTCACGCCCTTTTATCCTCCAGACGACCGCTTCGGACACAGGCCTAGGGGCAGTGCTGAGCCAAAGTGTCGATGGTGCTGAACACCCCATCATATTTCTGAGCCGGAAACTGTTGGATCGGGAGACCAGATACGCGGCAGTGGAGCGGGAGGCTCTTGCGATTAAGTGAGCGATCACACAGTTGAGATACTACCTCTTGGGTCGGGAGTTTACTCTAGTCACGGACCATGCCCCTTTACAGTGGATGGCCCTACACAAGGAGTCTAACCCACGAGTCACGAGGTGGTTCCTCGATCTACAACATTACAAGTTTTCGCTCATTCATCGGAAGGGTTCTCTACACGCCAATGCCGATGCTCTCTCCCGCGTTCACGACCTCTCGGTGCACGACGCCCGACCCGACGGGTCTGGGCTAAGGGGGGGGACCCTGTCACACACGTGTGTTTAGGAGACAGCTAAAGGGCTTAAATACAGGTAGTTCCATGCCAGACTAAGGGGGGGCGGAGTGCACTAATTTTCCCTCTAGATCTTTTGCAGACCATTCTAGGGAAATCCCACCCGGCTCTGGGGCAGCCACTGACGTCACTTCTGGTTCCGGTCGGGATGACATCACTTCCGCTACTGGCCTTTAAAGCTGCCATTTTGCTACCTAGAGATCAGTTCTGTTTTGGACTCGGTTGAATGAACATGTCGATGTTTTTCGATACTTTTTGTAGCCGTAATCGATTAAATGGGTGGCTGCCCCAAACCTTCTCGATGTCTTTTGGTCGTTTTTCTGACAATATATATATATATATATATATATATATATAGATAGATGGTACATTCATCGGGCCTTAACCAGCCTACCACCTCTTCCCAGAGAACGTCAAGCTGTTCTTGGGTAGGCCTTTCAGGGTTAAATCTCCAGTTTTTTATTTTCTTCACCTGCTGGTCTGGGAAACATCCACTTTCCTCTGGGACCTTAGCCCCGGTGGGACGGACAGCTCTCTCCTCTGAGAGAGCATAATAAGTCCCCATTGTATCCCCCATAGAGACCAGCCCACGTCTGTGTGTCCCAGCGACACTCTCCCTATTCAATTTAGGTGACTCAGAGCTAGACAAAGGGAGCAGAGTCTGCACCGGTTCTTTCCGAAACCCAAGACGCACTCCCCACTCGAAAACTCGGCCCAGGTACTCTCTCACCTGGACATGATTCAGGTCCGGTCCCGTTCTCTTCAGGGATTCCTCCATCCTGCCGACTAAACCACTGTCAGAAAAACGACCAAAAGACATCGAGAAGGTTTGGGGCAGCCACCCATTTAATCGATTACGGCTGCAAAAGATATCGAAAAACATCGACATGTTGATTCAACCGAGTCCAAAACAGAACTGATCTCCAGGTAGCAAGATGGCAGCTTTAAAGGCCAGCAGCGGTCCTTAGCACTCTGGAGAAGGTTTTTGTCCAGGATATCCCTGTACTTGGCCGCATTCATCTTTCCCTCGATTGCAACCAGTCGTCCTGTCCCTGCAGCTGAAAAACACCCCCACAGCATGATGCTGCCACCGCCATGCTTCACTGTGGGGACTGTATTGGACAAGTGATGAGCAGTGCCTGGTTGGCTCCACACATACCGCTTAGAATTAAGGCCAAAAAGTTCTATCTTGGTCTCATCAGACCAGAGAATCTTATTTCTCACCATCTCAGAGTCCTTCAGGTGTCTTTTAGCAAACTCCATGCGGGAGTTGGCCTTAATCCTGAAATTCAGGGGAAAAAAAAAACAGTAGGCGGAAAGAGAATGTGTAATTTCTGTTCAAAATTATTTATATTACTAAGGAAAAACTGAACTCACACAGCTAATAGTGATATCATGCAACCATCTACTGGTATGGAGTAATATAGCAGGGGGAGTTCACAAAATGTGCAGCATATTACTGACAGAGTGGGATTAAATTTAAAATATTTATGATTTAGAACAGAAATTACAATAGCAAATTTACACAACTGGCATCACACTTCTCAAAAGAATCACAGAGGAGGAAGAAGAACAGATTGAGGTGTTGAGAGCGAGGGTTTGCGGTCAAGGGGTCTAAAGGAGAGGAACAAGACATTGGATCTCAGATTATAGCAATGGTTAATAACTTTCTACTTGTGCATAGTATGCCCTTGAGAGAAGATGGCTAGCAAGTCCTGCCATATCTGATTCACTCCTAGGTTGCAACAATAATCTGGACATTCGGTGAAAAAAACAGGTAATTCACCTCCTGTACTACTACTCTTCTTCTTCTTCTTCTTTCGGCTGCTCCTGTTAGGGACTGCCACAGCGGATCATCTGTCCTCATATGGATTTGGCAAAATTTTACACCGGATGCCCTTCCTGACATAACCCTCCATATTTATCCGGGCTTGGGACCGGCACAAAGAAACACACTGGTTTGTGCATCCCCTGTGGCTGGGTTTCCCTGTACTACATTACTGTATATTTTCTGTTTTGTTGGCTAATGTTTGTGATTGCATTGTCTCAAAGTAAAACTCAGATATACACTTACAGGTTGTTACTCTTTGAATTGCAAGCGACCCATTCAGTGGTGGACAACCTTATATTTTCTCAAGCACAACAGAATGCCAGTGTAGGTTTGGTCTGTGCCGAGAACACTCTCAGGTTAAGTGAAACACAAAGGTGAGTAACAGAAGACAGCAACACATTTCAAGGAGTACAGGGAGTGAGCCGGAGTACCATTCATTGTGTTCTTTGATCCAATGGAAGGCTACCTCATGAAACAACTTTATTGTGTTCCTCTCTAATTCAACAGTGATGGGGTAAAAGTTCAGTAACTTCAGGTAAGATCTTTCTTTCAAATAAGTAAACTAAACCCCTATGTATGTAGTGATGGAGCTAATGACTAATCTTCCATTCTTTTTTTTTCTCCTACTGTATTCCAGAGACGTTTGAGCTGGAGACCATGGAGACTCCATATGAATTCATGTCTATCAGTGAGGCAAGTGTTAACCTTGCAAAGTGAAGGAGGAGCGGACAGAACATCACTGGCCACCGTGTCATTGTTCATGTCCCTGGTCTACATGTGGATAATGTCACTCTGTGCAGCAATCAGTCCCTGTGGAGTTGAGCACCGTCATGCCACCCTAGGACCATACAACACAGAACATCTTCTGATATTTCTCACTGGTGTTCAAGATATTCTAATGAAGCAAGGCCATCAGCAGCAGGATCAGCCCGAGTATAATTATGCCATCATATGAGACAATGTCCTTTTTCATCAAAGTGCTTCAGTCCATGAATGGTTCATCAACAATCCAGATTTCACCATTGTCTATCTTTCCCTTAATCCTCATTTCCCAACCATATGGAACAATTTTTTGTCAGTATGGCGGTGGAAGGTTTATGATTGATGTCCCTACAAGTGGGAGCATCTTCTCCAAGCTAAGGAGATGGCATGTGGTGATGACGTACAGCTGTAGAGACCTGCCAGAGGAGGATCCATCACAGCAGGAACTGCTGGCCACACCTCTTAGCAAGAAGGGAACAGCATGTGTTGTAGATGAAGCCCTTTGGTGCTTTAAAGTCTTCCCAACGAAGCAGCCTGCTACCGGGCCGATAAAGGATTCAAAAGTGTTTTAAAAAATCTTTTGCTGCATCATACAGATGAACTATGCCACACACAGACACAAACAATACCTCATTTACTACACACTCATAGTGATCATATTGTTACAGTATGTAAAGTTGACTAGCAATCCTGGGGGGGCAGTTTTAGCTTCATGGGTCACATCACTGCAACCTTCATACCCTTGTATAACTGTGATGGAGACGTTTGCAATTGATAGGCAACACAGCCATGTTTGAACAAAGGAGAAAGCCAAAGGTGAGAGAAATAAACAAAAATGTGGGATTTGTTTGTGCTTATATGTATGTGTGTGTCTGTATATATACAATAAATATATGTATGTATGTATGTGAGAAATTATTGATATTTCATATACACATTTTATATTATTTTATAAAAATATTTTGGGCATCCCTGCTTGGAAAGATTCCAGAGATGCTCATTGTGCCAAATGCTCTAACTATTTACTTCTTTCAGTTACCAACATGAAACATTAGACAGGTACAGCTGACATGTCTGGGAACACCTCAGAGGTGATATATATATATATATATATATATATATATATATATATATATATATATATATATATATAAGACAGCTAAAAATAAGCTTTGTGAAAAAAATGTTACATGATGGAGAAAAAAATAGTTTTCATTTTTAATTCAGCTCCCAAAAATAAGAATTACATCAACAAACGCCTTTGCGGTTATTTTTTAACTGAGCTAATCAACTTAACCTCTGAACGACAGGTCAACAAAGTGCAATTAACTAGACAGGCTGTAGTCAAGTCGATCCTGCGGGTCAAAGAAAACAAAGGAAAGGACGAGTTACATAACGTCATTAAAACTTACATCTCTTTATTTATATGTTCAGAACAACAGGATTAAAAGTTAACAGACAGAATACTTTGGGCTAATAATGCAATATGAATACTTTCAATAGAACTTTAACAGAAATCCCTGTTTTATGTATCTCTGCTCCGCAGACTGAGGAAAAGCAGGGCTGGCAGCTACCACTCATTTAGTTAGTTAGTTGACGGGTGGGGATAGACGTATATTTTTTTTTTTGGGGGGGGGGCAGGGTTATATGTCTGTGTGTGTAAAGGGTTCGTCCAGGGTGCCATAGAAGCCAGGGATGTGCGGTCAGGGGAGGCAGGTGAGGGTCATCATGAAAAGTAAAAAAATTAATAATGATAACATAAAATAAATTTGTCCACTGGTCTGTGCTATAAATTTGTTTTTTGTATGATTCCAATAATTTTGATCATTTTTATAGTCAAAATCGCTGAATTTGTGCATTTCCTGTTCAGATTCAGGGGAAAAACGCGAGGTGCGGCAGCAACGAGCCTCACCTCACCTCAGACTGAGCTCACCCTCACTCATGGGGCTGATACCTGCAATTGGCTTGTGTCTGCCGCTGTCTCTCTGTATGTTGCCAATATAAGGTTTGCAGACACATTTATTATACACCCTGACTTTCCACAGTTGGATAATATCTTTAATGAATATATGTGACTGTACAAAAGTCTGAGCACGCTGTCTGTTAGGTCATCACGCTCACAGGTTATGAGTGAGCATGCGCACGTGTTATTTCTGTATCTGATAAGCAGAAACACTGTACTTCCAGGAGTCTGTTTGTTGACTTTGTGGGCATCTGTTTGACTTTGCTGTTAATTTTATTAGAAATACTAGCAAAATACCCGCGCTTCGCAGCGGTGAAGTACTGCTTTAAAATTTTAAATAATAAAATGAGGGAAAATGTACCAATAATTATTTGTTAAGGATCTCTTTGTATACCACGTTGTCAGTTCATCCCTTCGGTTGTAATATGACCAAGCTGTGCGCTGAGCTTACTCTTGAGCATGCAACGTATAGTTGGCCATGTGAAAAGCAATCTTGCCTCAAATCAGTGCCAACCTTTTGTAGGGTCTGTCCCTGAGACTTATCAATTGTCATTGTGAAGCAGAGCCTTACTGGAAATTGCAGGCGTTTGAATTGAAATGGGAGATCAGAGGGTATAACGGGGATGTGAGAAATAAAAACTCTCTCCCCTGAGCCACCGCCAGTAAAAATAGTTGCCTCAATTAGGTTCTTTTGCAAGCATGTGACCTGAAGTCTCGTGCCATTGCAAAGTTTCGGTGGCTGTAAGTTTCTCAGTAACATTATTGGTGCCCCAACCTTCAAAATTAGATTATGCTCAGGAGTGCCTGGAGGATTCATAGTGTGGACCGAGCTGCAGGCTATGGACGTATATATGTACGTAAGTAGGATTCAGTTAGCATTGGGAACCCGCGTACCAAATTTCTTGAAGATAGGCACATTAAGTAACAAAGACCATTGGAAAATTCAATATGGCGGCCGACAGTGGTGTCATATCACTGAAATAAGTATGTACATCGGTTTCGGTTCGCGCAGGGAAGCCGCATACCAAATTTCGTGAAGATGGGGCCATTAAATAAGAAAGTTTAACATGGTGGACGTTGTCGACCATTATGACCGTTACGTGTAGAATTTCTAAATGAAACCTGCTTAACTTTTGTAAGTAAGCTGTAAGGAATGAGCCTGCCAAATTTCAGCCTTCTAGCTACATGGGAATTAAGGGATTTGCCTTTTATTAGTATCTATACTAATAAAAGGCAAAGTCCTCACTCACTCACTCACTCACTCACTCACTCACTCACTCACTCACTCACTCACTCACTCACTCACTCACTCACTCACTCACTCACTCACTCACTCACTCACTCACTCACTCACTCACTCACTCACTCACTCACTCACTAATTCTCCAACTTCCCATATAGGTGGAAGGCTGAAATTTGGCAGGCTCATTCCTTACAGCTTACTTACAAAAGTTAGGCAGGTTTCATTTCGAAATCCTATGCGTAATGGTCATAACTGGAACCTCTTTTTTGTCCATATACTGTAATAGACTGCAGCTCGATGGCCGTGGGAGGTGGAGTTGCGTATCGTGTCATCACGCCTCCCACGTAATCACGTGAACTGACTGTGAACGCAGTACGTAGAAAACAAGGAAGAGCCCCAAAGAGCGCTGAAGAAAACATTCATTACACAATTGAGAAGGCAGCGAAACAATAAGAAGCAAGCGAGTGACGCATACAAGCATATTCATAAGTGCAGCTACTGCGGAAACAAAGCACGGTGTAAACCGTAAGTTTAAATTAAGTTTATAGAAATGCTCCCGCTGCCGTTTGCAATACCATATTCGCGACATACAAGTTTAATGAGAAGACACGAGGTATAAACGAGACTTTGGATCACTTTGTAACAGAGATAAAATTGCTGTAGCGAGAAACTTTTAAGTGCCGGGTCTTAGCTAACATTAAATAAAGCCGTGTACATCGCAACATCACACAAAAGAGCGGCTCACGTGAACTGACTGAACGCAGCACGAGTGATCTCTTCGATGAATCAAACCTGTTCAAAAAACACAGTAAACAATTGATAATGTAGGAAAAGAATATGAAGCGACTGACACATACAGACATATTCATGAGTAAAGGTACTTCGGAAACAAAGCACCGTGTACACCTAAAGTTTAAATTAAGTTCATAGACCTACAAAAGGTTGCCATTGATTTGAGGCAAGATTGCTTTTCTCCTGTACAACTATACGTTGTATTCTCAACAGTAAGCTTGCACGGCTTGGTCATATTACAACCGGAGTGCTGAACTGACAACGTGGTATACAAAGAGAACTATAACAATCGTGATAAACTGTGGGGAACAGCCCGGACACAGACAGGCAGACATGATGGTTTTACCACACACGTGTTTATTCATACTATATACAGTGCACATACCCAGTGCCTCAGCACCAATCACCCCTTAAGTCCTGGCCACACGCACAATGCCTTTCTCAGTCTTTGGTCCGCCTACATTCCTCTCCACCAAGCTTCGTCCTCTTCCACCCGACTCTCGCTCCTGACTGGAGGGAGGCAGCTCCTTTTATTCACCCCAGATGGGCTCCAGCTGCATCCTGAGGGCCTGTAGCCACACCCCTGTGTGGCGGAAGCCCCAGCGGTAAAACCAGAAGTCCACCGGGTGTCTCCATCTCTCTTCCCCCCAGCACTTCCCGGTGTGGCGGAAGTACTGAGGTCCAACATTCCCAAGGCATCGGGGCGCCCCCTGGCGGTGACCACGGGCCCCTATAGGGTTGAGCTTCCAAGCTCCGTACCAGCGGTCCCCAAAGCCACCAGGGAGGATGCCCCCGCGTGTCCTAGAGGAGGCACAAGCCCTCCTCCACTCCTCCTGGGTGTCCCGGCCGGGCATGAACGCTCGCCGGGCACCACAAAATGAACAATAAAACAGCAGAGAACCCGTGGATTAAATAAAAAGGCTGTTTCCTTGGCGAAGCAAGAAAAAAGGATGGCCTTATATGGCGTTTGTTTATAAAACAGCAGAGAGGCTGTGTAAAGGCAGCTTCACAAAAAAACAGATCCTTAACAAATTGTTATTGGTATATTTTCCCTCAATTTAAAAAGGTTTTCTTTTCTTCTTAATAAAAATTTCAAAGCAGTACTTCGCCACTGCAAAGCACGAGGATTTGGCTATATTATATATATATATATATATATATATATATATGTGAATGTATGTCTATATATATATATATATATATGTAGATATGTATATATATGTGTAGATATGTAAATATGTATATGTATATATATGTGTCTGTATGTGTATATATATGTATATGTGTGTATGTATGTATGTATGTGTGTATATATGTATGTATGTGTATATGTATATATGTATATGTATGTGTGTATATATATGTATATATATATGTTGATATGTGTATATATATATATATGTATATATAAGTGGATGTGTATATGTATATATGTATATATATGTATATGTAGATATGTGTACACTACTTCTCCGCTATGAAGCGCGGGTATTTTGCTAGTAGATGTATATGTGTATGTACATATATGTGTGTGTATGTGTACATATATATATATGTGAATATATATATATATATATATAAATATATGTATATATATATGGTTTTGGCTGCCAAGCGCTTTTTTTCCCAACCTAGAAGACGTCTCTTGAGATCCGTTTAATCGCCTCGTTGATTGCATGTCTTCCAAGGTAGTTTCAATCCCCATTTCCTGCACCGAGTCATCTCCCCTTTTATGAGTGACTGGGTTAGTGGCCGTACTTCGTACAGGTCTTTGAACGCACTGGAGACATGTAACTGGTGTCGCCCGTCGGCTACTTTCGACAGGGAATGGAAGCAATTGTTGAGTAACAAAAATTATTTGCAAGTGATTTCGCATTGAAGAAATAGTAAAAACTTGACCACTTGGGTCAATACCTAAAGAAATACACACAGCAAATGCAACTGAGAATACACCAGAATCTGTATGATTTAATTGTTGCTGTGCGTCTTCATAAACTATGGGAGGTTTGTAAGGAAACAAAGCAAGAAGGAAACGAAGCTGCTCTTCGGTGAGGTTGAATTTTTTATCAGCGTTTAAACTGTCATAGACATGAATTACAGCACCATCATAATAGGTACACACCCAGTGAGTCACTCGTTCAGTAGCTGAGAAGGTAATATTTGAATATGTTTTGCATGTTGTGGAATGGGCATTATAGGTATGTCAGGAGTCCACATTAGCAAAACATCTTGAGGTTGGAAAATTGTATGCGCAGCTAAAATTTCATTGAATTTGCTCATGTGATCTGTTGATAAATAATCATTATTTACCAACTCATTCATTGCAAATTCTGACAGTGGTAAGATCACTCCTTCCATAACACTAAACACAAACACTAAGTAGACACTAACACTAAAAAACGGCAACACCGCCAGGAAGAACACTAAATGAGATAAAGTAAAAGTCTACTAAACTTCTTTATTATAACTGCTTTATTATAGCAGGTGAGTGGACGCTGGCGCACGCTTGTTGTTGCCGCTCCTCCGTGTTAACAACACTTTTCGCAAAATTCGCCTTAATTCTGCACTTTCTTACGCTTGTTTTATTTCCTTTATTGTAGGTATAGTTTGTAGATACAGCTGACTTGAATTGCATGGATTTGGCTTAATATTTACAGATTTTATGGACTCCACTTTACTGGGAACAGCCGAGTCTGTGGATCACGGGACGAGACCTACGAACATTTGAGTAGTGAGAAAAGCGCTATATAAATGTAAAGAATTATTATTATTTATTATTATTTCTTTGTACCTGGCGATCTAGGACCTTGGGATGATCTGTCTCTGTGATTATATTCGCTATGCTGATCTGCTCCCGTTTCATCTTACAGTACCCTATGACCAGGAACTGATCTGATGTTCATAGTAACCTGGTTTATGGCTTATGGCTCCGGGGCGATCACGGCTGAAATTACCAAGCGTTACTGTTTATGGCTGTGTATTGGAACATCCAAATCCTGCTTCCTCCTCCTGCTGTGCTTTCTGCTGCTTGCTATCGCCGCTCACCTATGCTACCATACCCGCCTGTCCTACCGGCTGCGTTGTTCTGTGCTGCTTCTACACTGCTATCAGCTAAGTTTCACTCACTATTTTAGCGCTTTGAGTACTGAGAAAAGCGCTATATAAATGTAATTAATTATTATTATTTATTATTAAACACAAAAGTACAGAAACGATGTAGAAAGTAACACTAAACCGCAACACTGCCGGGAACACCGGCACACCGCGTCTACTAAACACTAAGAAACACTAAAGGAAAAAATACAATTCAGTAAGTACCGCGTCTACTAAACAGAAAATCAGTAAAGGAGACAGGACGGCAAGACCGCGTCAGCTGTGGAGCTCAGGTCGGAGCGAAATGAAGTGAATGAAATGAGGTGAATGGGAGGGGAGATGATCACGTGACTCCAACACCCGCCTTAACTCTCCGTCCCTCCACAAACACACAAACACAGCCACACGGATCCCAACTCTGCTTTATATATATAGAGAGATAATATTTTTTCTGCAAGTAATGATAAAGCTTTTAATGTTTTACTAACGTGTTCAGACAACCTTTTATATTAAAGTGTGCTCAGTTTAATGTTTAAAACCGTATAAGTACATTCAGAAATGTTGTTTCTTTACTAAAATATAACAGCTTCTAGAAAACAGAATTGGTAAGGCTGTTGAAGTAGCGATTTGTTTTGAGTCTGTTCAGTGCTAACATATTTGGAAACGTTAGTCAGCGCCTTTGCCAAAGACAGCACGTCATAACGCTCTCTTAATTTATGCTGCCATCTACTGACCTTGTTGGGCATTACCTGTTTTAGTGTTCTGTGACCCTTTATTTTGCGTGTTATTTTATGTTATTGTATTTGTTCTGTTTCAAAAACTACACACATATATTTTTCTGCAAATAAATATTTAGCTCTACGAAGCCATTGCAACAATTCCTTCCTTTGCAATGTTCAGCAGTTAATTGAGTCTTTCTCCATTAATTCTGGTCTGCCTCATCCTTCTTATTGGGGATTAGGATTTGGTGCCACAGACACACAGCAATTTGATGCACGCACTGTTTAACAATGACATATGCAGTCTTGCAGATCAGACATAAAACCGCATTGAAAAGGCACAAGATGACCAGACAGTACTTTGCCATCCTGAAGGGGGTGCATGAGAGCCCAACAGGTGCTCGTTGCTGCTGTTCTTCTCCGCAGAGGCGCCAATAAGTTAGCGATATCAGAAAGTCAAGTGCACTGCAGCAGGCCGTTTATTTTTATTTTTTGTTCCGACTGACTGCCAAAATGGAAGATTAAGAATTTTAAAACTAAAGGAAAATAAGGAGGATTTTTACAAAAAAGTGACAGAGATTTTCGTGGAGAAGGACATGAACATGGACTTCAATTACAAATTAAGGTAAGATCATACACGGTTTTCAATTTAATAAAAAATGGGATCAGACTAAGAAAAAAAAAATCAATATTTAAAAACTTAATTTTGACCTTAAATAAAATATTTGTTTGTTTGTCTTGTTATCCTTTTGTTGAACAGTCTGTATTAAAATTGATTAAAACATCAGAATTAAAAGCTTTTAAAAACAACTAAATATTTCAATTAAATTCAAAATTGAAATCCGTTTTTTTTGTACACCACTCTATACTTTCATTTGTATTGAATGAGTGTGAATTGTGGAAATGCAACAGCAAATTTAGAACACATGGAGAATGAGGAGCAAATGCACTCTTTCTCGTCGCTATAAATGTAATGTTCTTTCTTAGCCAAATATGCACCTTACCTGTCTATGTGTGTGTAAAGAATGCTGATGAGATGTGAAACATAACCAGTAGTCAATGTGCATGCTGGCTGCCAATTGAATAGTGAATAAGCTGCTCTTTTGGGTTCATATATTTGCAAATCTAACTCTGAAGGAGTCCGTGCCTTACCAGCCATGAACCTCACCACATGTCACTGATAGAAGCATAGGTTCAGATTACATTAGCGAGCAGAATGAGTCTTTGGCTGCATGCAGATCTTCTCTGCTCTTTAACTACTTCACTGCTGCACCACTTACACAACCACAAGGAGCAACGACTCATTTAGGTGATTAAAGTCCCAGTCGTCAGCAGATTTCTAGCCACTGGATGAGCCGCCTACACATCCCCTTTCCAGCGAGTTTCAGTGACTAAGGAATCAGATGACACCACTACACTTTATAAAGCCAGCCATCATTGCAGGCAAAAGAAAAACCCGCTCCAATGATGTAGGGTGTGCAATGACTAAGCAAGACTACCTGAATTAAACTGTTCACTTCATAACCACTTTCATACCCAATAGCTCTTCAGTGTTTAAGAAAAAAATGTCTTTCTTTGAGAGCTCCCTGAAAATCTCTTGACAAAATGGTGATTCCTTAATGCAAATTAATGAATGTTGTGCTAATAAGGAGATTTTCTTCCGAGACAAGTAATTTAAATACTGTACAGATATTCTGTAAAATTTCCTAAAAACAGTATTCTTCCCATGCTTCTTTTTCCCATGAAAAAAAAAAGAAAGCAGGCCATTCGAATGGCAATTCTACATCAGACGTTTGTTTAAATGTAAATTAACCAAGCTATTATGACATGCAATGCAATTATTTCACTTTCAAGAACAAAATATTAAAAAGAAAAAAAATTGCATAGCCTTCTCCAGATTGATAACAAAATAACTGTGTGTGTTGTTGAAGTTGGAGTCTAATTAAAATTTCCTGTTATGAAGGAAATTCCACAGTCACAGTGAACCTCTGGTACGGAAGACTCGCTGCCATGAAGTCACAGGCTTTGCCCCCTGTCCTCCTGCCCCTCTGCCACTCCAGCAGCTGCGCTGACCTCTTGCCCCTCACCAGGGGCCTCATGTATAAACAGTACGTATACACAGAAATGTAGCATACGAACCTTTCCATGCTCAAATCGCGGTGTATAAAACCTAAACTTGGCAAAAAGCCACGTACATTTCCACGGTACCTCATACCCTGGCGTATGCAATTTCTCTGCTCAGTTCTGCAGACTGGCGGCACCCAGCATCAAAGCAGTGCTACTGTTCCTGTGTGGTTACCCTTTCATTCTTAGATCCACATTCCTGACGCGGCTTTATAAATACACTGAAATTAACCACACATTGTTTATTAGTGTAATGCATCTGATTGTAATTAACCTGCAGCAATATAATGGTCTAGGGAATAGCCATAGTATTCCAAATATCATAACTGCTTTAGCATTGTTACTCTCACTGCACCTCCTTTGTCTTCTTTCAGCTGCTCCCGATAAGGGTTGCCACATCGGATCATCTTTTTCCATATTACTCTCACTGCACCACTCGGAGTATTTATATCACTGTATCTGAGTGGGGAATCACAGCAGCAGCTGATCGGAAAGAGAATTACCGGGATACAGCATCAATCACACACTGCCTCAGGCATGGCAAAATGCTTCAGAGCCTTTCCTGTATGGACCTTGCAGTTCAGAAACAGTTCTAAACGCACTCAATCAGTCTATCAAGTGCTCCTTGTAGAACTGTTTGTTCTTATAAGTACAATCACCTCACTGTAAACTTACACTATAGTTATAATATTGCACAACCTGCGCCACTTTATAAAGCGCGTATTTACATATGATGACGATATCATTTTTAAAATGAAATGCAGAAAAATATGTTGATTATATTATACAGATAAAACTTTAACTTCATTTAAATAATCTATATTGTTAATAATCAAACATGTGAGAACATGGTGCCGCAGCACTGGCTAGCTCACCGATTATTCTATACTTCGTTCTTTATTCTTGCTGGGCTGGCGCAACACTGGTAGGATAGATAGATTAAATAATTAAACACGTACTATGAAGATATTCAAATGTTCCTTAAACGTTTTGAAAAATTGGCGTTCTAAGCTTACAGATGGCTTCACGTCTATTACAGAGCGGATTGTGTGGCGATTGGGTATTTGGAGATAGAAAAGTAAGGACAGGAATTGGAGTTTAGTACGTTTGAAAGAGACAGTACTGCTGCGATAAATTATTTAATTGGCGCAGCAAGCATCTTGCGTGAGACATGAACAATCACTGCGCCACCCTGTTCCCATGTTTAATAACATGCTTTCATTCCTATCATCATGAAAAAGATATCACGTATACATCTCATTTTTTTTATTATTCAGAGAGCTGTAATATCACGAATGTAATGGATTCTGTGTCCTGTTGGAGGAAGAGAAAGCCTGTTTAAGAAGCAGGTAGTGATTCACACACATAGAGCACATAGGAGATTAAATACAGAACAAAGCATTTAACGTGCTACTTTAGTTATGATGGGATTTGAGAAACTAGTAAATTAAATGATTTTAAGATGAAGTTTACGATGTTCTACTTTAATGGCAAAATAAACTATGTGATTAAAGTGGAAATTTCAAGATTAAAGTTGACATTTCGTGCTTTTTTCCCACTGTGTGCCTATTTTTTTTTTGTCTGTACCCTTATAAGCTTTCATATGACACTTAAACGGTGGGCTACGACTTGTCTTTTCATGGTGACTTTGATATGTGACTTCTTATTTATTTCAGGCACTGTGCGACTTTGTGAACTTGAGCTTTTGAGTTTCTCTGCCACTCTGTCACTCGATCAACTTCCTTTTGTTGTTTATACCACTGTTTAAACCAACAAATAGTACATTTTTCTTTGCCTCCACTTTGTATTCACTGAAATTCTTATGTTTTCCCCCAGTGCTTTTCCCATTGTCTTTTCACAGAAGGCTGAGCTTAAGGGCTTTTTATATTGATTTGCATATTCAAGGAGGCGTAATTCTGGGAGGAGTTGGGCCGGACAGCAGGAGGCGCATGCATGTGCGTTACTTTTCATGCTGATCGGGATTTATGTAGCGGAAGAACATGGAAGTTTTTGTACGCACAGATTCCTGCATCTGGATTTTTCTGTGCTTACGCACATTCCCGTCTTTTGTGCTTACGCCATGTTATAGTGTGAGTTCTATGCATGGCGTTATACATGAGGCCCCAGCTCTGCTACTCCCGATGCCACACTTGGCCAGACCCTTACAAAAATGAACATGTGAGGATCTAACGACTCAGTCTGAGCACAACTTGTCAGCTAATGTTAACTCCACTCCATGTGCCTGAAAGTTGTAATATAAGGCATAAAATATTTTAGATAAAAAAAATTTTAATCAAATTAAAATCTTCTATGACATTTGTCTTGTTACCACCTGATGCACACTCTTAAAAATCCTTGTTCATCAAGGGCACTTTACGGTTCTTTACAGGACCATTGCTTTACCAAGCACAACTTCTTCCTGTTAAGGGTTCTTTGTATATGGAGTTGGTTCTTTCCGTTTTGAAAAACTTTCTAATATGTAGAAAAAACTGAAATCTTGAACATATGGTAGGTTACCTAGCAAAACAATAAAAGATTAACAAAACTTGGACTTAGTCTGTGTTATTGTATAAAGTGAGAGTGCTTTTAAAATCAGGAGCCATTGGTATTTCACAAATCTGTAGCCATCTAGTTATGGACTGTATGAAGCCTGTTAGTTATTTAAATAAATAACAGTTCTTTCTGGAACCTTCATATAGGTGGGTCTTTTGGGATCTAAAAATGGTTTCCCTCTGGCAACTTTAATTTTAAGAATGTATATAATCTTTCGACATACCATCCAACACTGCGGTCACTTTTTAAATACTTTTTTAAACTTTTTCTATTATTTTACAAATATTGTAACATAACAAATAGTATCAAAAAGACAGGAACTTTATTCAAACACTTCAAACAAACAACCTCAGTATGTAGTTAGTTCTCATTTAAAAGAATAGTCAAACATCATAGGGAAGCACAACGGGAGCGGGACCCCCAACAGGATCAGAGGATGTCTGGGGGATGAGAGAGAAACAAACCAATCAGCCAAAAAGAACAGGTGCTGTTCAGGATTTTAAGTATGCATAGCGTCATGCGTGAAGCATATCATGCGACAGTGCAGCCGCAAGTAAGCCCAACAAGTAAGGGAGCAATGTGAAGGTAGTCTATCAGCGTTTTTTAAGAAGGGTTTTTTAAGGAGGGTCTGTGTCTTCTAGGGGTGTGTTCAGCCCCCCCTGCTCACAAGGGGCTGGCAGTGGTCATGAGCTGGCTGCTCAACGAATGTACGGCACTGACTGATCAGCTCCTGCATGCTCGCAAATGGCACTGGGAAACGACTATAGCCGGTTGTGGTGGTTTAAGGGTTCAGAGGGACAAAATGGAAAACACAAGAACACTCAGCTGGAGATGCATCACAGTCAATCAGCAGCAAGGAGAAATGAATAACGCTGTAGCGGTCCGGTGCCACTAAGATTCACCCCGTCGAGAAGACAGTGATTTATTTTTATGGTGGATATTCCAGGGATGCACCCAGCCTTGACTCGACCCACACGCACTCACAAACAGAGACAAAAACAAAGCAAACCGTTAATCAAACAGAAAATAAAGAATGTAATGAAAACAAATGGAAGCAACGATACCACCCTTACGGCGATTACACATTAAATACAAAAAGCATAAAGAAAACACACACAGTAAATCATGAAAAACATTCATGAAAAACGGCAATGGATGAAATGTAATAAAGAAAATAGAGATCCACACATTAAATGGGAATGTAAAGATAGTCCTACCGCTAGTTCCTGAAATGGTCAGCCATGAATCCACTTACAGACCTCATGTACACAGGCAGAAGGCAGACAATTCAGACACCAATCACGAAACAATCCAGGACAAAATGAATAAGTACAGGTAACCCAGCAGACGGCAGACAGACAGGAACTTGAAACACAAATTACAAAAACTTTTTTTTTGCTTTTGGTCACCGGCCCCCTTTTTAAAAGCCGCGCTGACATCCTTTGACCCCAACAGCCCCTGCACCCTCAGCAGAAGTCCAATTGGAGGCACTTCAGGGACTGCTGGGAGTTGCAGTTTTAAATTCTATTGTCTACTTTCACCATCCCAAGCTGCGTTTTCCACTACAGTTGCTTCCTGTTCTCTTTACAGTACAGTATTTCCATGAAAAAAGCCATAAAAATTGCGGTGGATATTTGCAGTTTCCGCTAACATTATTAGATAGGTTCTAAGGAAAAGTTCGTGAATGACTGAGGCCGCGAACTCTGAACTGTGACTTTGCGGGGTTCTACTATATACTCAAAAATGTATACTATTCCTGTCATATATAGTAATTAAAAGGAACACAGAGTATTCACCAAGTGTTTTACGGCAACTCTGGGGAAGTGATTAAAGGATGGACTGAATGTAAACATTTAGACACCCCTGGTCACACTTAATTTTTTTGTTGACATTTAAAGTAAAACAGTGAATAAAACTATGATAGCAAACAAACTAAAACAATGGCATTTTTATGGATATGTTAATGTACAGGTATGATTTATTCGATGAATTAGAAAAAAATGAATACATACTGTACATACATGAAGAGTAAATGTGTCATTTACATTAGCCCATCGCTCTGCTTCTCCCTCCCCATCATTCTGCAGCTTTTATGTTTCCGCAGTGCTGACCAGCAGATCTTTTATTATCCAAACCAGACATTCTTATTTGTGTTTTATACATATATATTTCTTTTTTTGAACTTCTGCATATATATCTTACATATAAACGTCTACGTGTGGAACTGTGTCTGTCTGTCTGTCCAGCCGGGAAGTGAGAGGTGGAGTCGGCATGACGGCTCCACCTTCGAGGAAACAGAAAATTCACTTTGCTGCTAATAACACAAGCAAGGCCAGCACATCAGCAAAACAAAACCTCAGAAGAAAGATAAAGTTGCGTAGCCACTAACATCGACAAAACGGTATCCCTTTTACTTTTCCTTACAATATATATATATATATATATATATATATATATATATATATATATATATATATATATATATATATAGTAAAGGGGAATTAAAAAATACAGAAAGTGAAAGAGCAGATGCTCTAAACTTGCATTTTTCTGATGTCTTCACATGTGAGGAAGTGGATAACCTCCCACTGGCAAATGGGACTTCTAAAGAGGTACTGAGGGATTTGGAAATTGTAGAGGGAGAAGTGCAGCTCAGGTTAAATCGGCTGAAATCAAACAAATCCCAAGGGCCAGGTAACATTTATCACAGAGCTCTGAAGGAGGTCAGCATGTACAGATATAAACCCTTCATGCATATTTTTTGGAAGTCACTGGGCACTGTGAAAATTCTAAAGGACTGGAAAATGGCAAATATCAACCTATTATACATAGAAAGTGACCAGGCAGATCCAAGCAGCTATTGGCCGGTAAGCTTTACATGCATCACAGGAAAATTAATGGAAGGAATTACTAAGGATAACATTGAGTAACACATGGCAAGAAAAGGAGTTTTTCTCAACAGTCTGCTTGGGTTACTAAGAGGAAGGTCGTGTTTTACCAAAATACTGGAATTCTATGAAGAAGTAATAAAAGTATATGACCAGAGTGGAACAGATGATATTATTTATCTGAGCTTTCAGGAAGTATTTGATAAGGTGCCACATGAGAGGGTGGGAATCAAACTGAAAGAAGTGGGAGTTCAGAGTGATGTTTTTAGATGGGTGCAGAATTGGCTCAGACACAGGAAGCAGAAGGTAATGGTGCGAGGAACCTCATCAGAACTGGCCGATGTTAACAGTGGTGACCACCAGGGGACAGTGCTAGGGCCATTTCTATTTTTAATATCCATCCATCCATTTTCCAACCCGCTGAATCCGAACACAGGGTCACGGGGGTCTGCTGGAGCCAATCCCAGCCAACACAGGGCACAAGGCAGGAACCAATCCCGGGCAAGGTGTCAACCCACCGCAGGACACACACAAACACACACACACACCAAGCACACACTAGGGCCAATTTAGAATCGCCAATCCACCTAACCTGCATGTCTTTGGACTGTGGGAGGAAACTGGAGCGCCCGGAGGAAACCCACACAGACACAGGGGGAACATGCAAACTCCACGCAGGGAGGAACCGGGAAGCAAATCCAGGTCCTCAGATCTCCCAACTGCGAGGCAGCAGCGCTACCCACTGCGCCACCGTGCCGCCATATTTTTAATATACAGTATATAAATGATTTAGATAGGAATATAAGTAACAAGCTGGTTAAGGTTCCAGGTGATAGGTGGATTGGCAAATAATTTGGATTTCATTAAATTACAGAGGATGTTGGTCAGCATAGTGGCTTGATTTGTGGAAAATGAAATTTAATGTCAGTAAAAATGTTAAGTTTGAAAACAAAATGGGAGGTCTGACAATTGAAACTCTACCTCATTGGAAGGATTTAGAAATCGTACTGGACTTGACTCTATAAATTTCCCAACAGTGTTCAGAAGCCATTAAGAAGGCTAGCTGAATGTTAGGTTATATAGCGCCTTGATGTGTGGAGTACAAGTCACAGGAGGTCCTGCTCAACCTTTATAATGCACTGGTGAGGCCTCATCTTGAGTACTGTGTGCAGTTTTGGTCTTCAGGCTACAAAAACAACATAGCAGCACAAGAGAGGGTCCGGAGAAGAGCGACTAGGCTGATTCCAAGGTTACAGGGATTGAGTTATGAGGAAAGATGAAAAGAGCTGAGCCATTTAAGTTCAAGCAAAAAAAAAAAAAAAAAAAAATTATATATACAGTGGTGTGAAAAACTATTTGCCCCCTTCCTGATTTCTTATTCTTTTGCATGTTTGTTACACAAAATGTTTCTGATCATCAAACACATTTAACCATTAGTCAAATATAACACAAGTAAACACAAAATGCAGTTTTTAAATGATGGTGTTTATTATTTAGGGAGAAAAAAAATCCAAACCTACATGGCCCTGTGTGAAAAAGTAATTGCCCCCTTGTTAAAAAATAACCTAACTGTGGTGTATCACACCTGAGTTCAATTTCCGTAGCCACCCCCAGGCCTGATTACTGCCACACCTGTTTCAATCAAGAAATCACTTAAATAGGAGCTGCCTGACACAGAGAAGTAGACCAAAAGCACCTCAAAAGAAAGAAAGAAATTCAGGAACAAATGAGAACAGAAGTAATTGAGATCTATCAGTCTGGTAAAGGTTATAAAGCCATTTCTAAAGCTTTGGGACTCCAGCGAACCACAGTGAGAGCCATTATCCACAAATGGCAAAAACATGGAACAGTGGTGAACCTTCCCAGGAGTGGCCGGCCGACCAAAATTACCCCAAGAGCGCAGAGACTACTCATCCGAGAGGTCACAAAAGACCCCAGGACAACGTCTAAAGAACTGCAGGCCTCACTTGCCTCAATTAAGGTCAGTGTTCACGACTCCACCATAAGAAAGAGACTGGGCAAAAACGGCCTGCATGGCAGATTTCCAAGAAGCAAACCACTGTTAAGCAAAAAGAACATTAGGGCTCGTCTCAATTTTGCTAAGAAACATCTCAATGATTGCCAAGACTTTTGGGAAAATACCTTGTGGACTGATGAGTCAAAAGTTGAACTTTTTGGAAGGCAAATGTCCCGTTACATCTGGCATAAAAGGAACACAGCATTTCAGAAAAAGAACATCATACCAACAGTAAAATATGGTGGTGGTAGTGTGATGGTCTGGGGTTGTTTTGCTGCTTCAGGACCTGGAAGGCTTGCTGTGATAGATGGAACCATGAATTCTACTGTCTACCAAAAAATCCTGAAGGAGAATGTCCGGCCATCTGTTCGTCAACTCAAGCTGAAGCGATCTTGGGTGCTGCAACAGGACAATGACCCAAAACACACCAGCAAATCCACCTCTGAATGGCTGAAGAAAAACAAAATGAAGACTTTGGAGTGGCCTAGTCAAAGTCCTGACCTGAATCCAATTGAGATGTTATGGCATGACCTTAAAAAGGCGGTTCATGCTAGAAAACCCTCAAATAAAGCTGAATTACAACAATTTTGCAAATATGAGTGGGCCAAAATTCCTCCAGAGCGCTGTAAAAGACTCATTGCAAGTTATCGCAAACGCTTGATTGCAGTTATTGCTGCTAAGGGTGGCCCAGCCAGTTATTAGGTTCAGGGGGCAATTACTTTTTCACACAGGGCCATGTAGGTTTGGATTTTTTTTTCTCCCTAAATAATAAAAACCACCATTTACAAACTGCATTTTGTGTTTACTTGTGTTATATTTGACTAATGGTTAAATGTGTTTGATGATCAGAAACATTTTGTGTGACAAACATGCAAAAGAATAAGAAATCAGGAAGGGGGCAAATAGTTTTTCACACCACTGTATATATGATGAGACCTAATTGAAGTGCTTAAAATTATGAAGGAAATTAGTCTTGTGGATCAAGACGGTGACTTTATAAAGAGTGGAACAAGAACACAGGGACACAGTTGGAAACTTGTTAAGGGTAAATTTAACACAAACATTAGGAAGTTTTTCTTTACACAAAGAATGATAGACACTTAGAAAAAGCAACCAACTAGTGTGGTAGACAGTAAGACTTTAGGGACTTTCAAAACTCAACTTGATGTATTTTTGGAAGAAATAATTGGATAGGACGGCCAAACTTTGTTGGGCTGAATGGCCTGATCTTGTGTAGATTGTTCTAATGTTAATATGTCTGACAGTCATATTCTACAAAGGATCTTATGATCAAGCTGTATATTTAGGGAAACAATGACTTTATTTGCACCCCAAGATCAACCAATTGTTTCTCTCATTAAGATTAAAACTTTTTTTTACTTGCATCAATAATGCTATATACATGTGTGATATCAGCTTGCATATGTGGGTGTCCCGGTCTGGATGGAGACATCAGTAAAACATTAGAGATTGAGAGCATCATTGGAAAAAAAATCTAATCTAGCCTGAGTCCGTGGACATGTGTAGGACCAGTCGCCTATTAAAACAGGGTATTTCCATGATGATATATATATATATATATATATATCCATCCATCCATCCATTGTCTCCCGCTTATCCGAGGTCGGGTCGCGGGGGCAGCAGCTTGAGCAGAGATGCCCAGACTTCCCTCTCCCCGGCCACTTCTTCTAGCTCTTCCGGGAGAATCCCAAGGCGTTCCCAGGCCAGTCGAGAGACATAGTCCCTCCAGCGTGTCCTGGGTCTTCCCTGGGGCCTCCTCCCGGTTGGACGTGCCTGGAACACCTCACCAGGGAGGCGTCCAGGAGGCATCCTGATCAGATGCCCAAGCCACCTCATCTGACTCCTCTCGATGCGGAGGAGCAGTGGCTCTACTCTGAGCCCCTCCCGGATGACTGAGCTTCTCACCCTATCTTTAAGGGAAAGCCCAGACACCCTGCGGAGGAAACTCATTTCAGCCGCTTGTATTCGCGATCTCGTTCTTTCGGTCACTACCATCCGGCATCTCAGGAAGGGGAAGCAGTGCAGTGTCAACACTGTATATGGTGGGGATGGTGCACTGCTGACCTCGACTCGGGACGTTGTGGGTCGGTGGGGGGAATACTTTGAAGACCTCCTCAATCCCATTAACATGCCTTCCAATGAGGAAGCAGAGCCTGGGGACTCAGAGGTGGGCTCCCCCATCTCTGGGACTGAGGTCACCGAGGTGGTCAAAAAACTCCTTGGTGGCAGGGCCCCGGGGGTGGATGAGATACGCCCGGAGTTCCTCAAGGCTCTGGATGTTGTAGGACTGTCTTGGCTGACACGCCTCTGCAACATCGCATGGACATCAGGGACAGTGCCTCTGGATTGGCAGACCGGGGTGGTGATCCCCCTCTCTAAGAAGGGGGACCGGAGGGTGTGTTCCAACTACAGAGGGATCACACTCCTCAGCCTCCCTGGAAAAGTCTATTCAGGGGGCCTGGAGAGGAGGGTCCGTCGGATAGTCGAGCCTCGGATTCAGGAGGAACAGTGTGGTTTTCGTCCTGGTCGCGGAACAGTGGACCAGCTCTCTCTCTCTCTCTCTCTCTCTCTCTCTCTCTCTCTATATATATATATATATATATATATATATATATATATATATACACACATATATTTGTTTTCCCTTAACATACGGTGCAAGCATTAAAGTTTCCACACCAAATTAATGCTTTTTTATTTCTTACTAGGCTTTCTAGTTTTTTTTTTAAACTTTAATGTTTTACAGGGATTATAAAACATTGCAATTATTTAACTGTCTTTTGTAAACCATACCTGTCATATTATTTTCCATACCTTTATCAGTTTTAATTCTTTGGTACCTTATGAACATAAGAGAGACCAATTGTATGTGGCCACTGTTCTCTTTTGGTGGTTGTCTTCCTATTGCCTCCTCAGGTACCTGTTGTCACTTTAATTTGCACCAAAGTATGTGACATTGATTCACAATCTTTTGTGTGTCCTAACTGGACAGACTGATATCACTAAAGCTTCATTCACTTGGTGTTAGACTGGCATGATTAAGTGCTCACTTCATTTCTTTAAGCAGTGTATTTATAAGGAAACAGTTGCATTGATAAAATATCATTTACAATTTACAATGTGCAAATTTAATAGTGAAAGAGCAAATATTTTTAAATGTGCCTTATAAGTACAATTGTCATCTTTTCAGTTTTACTTTTAGTGTGTGCAGTGCAGTTTATCACCTTCATAATTAAAGCTATAAAGTATACTTCCTTAATTTCAAGTTCAAGCTGAAGTTCAAGTGGACTTTATTGGACACTGGACAGTACTGTAGTATGAAATGACATTCCCCAGAACTACAGTACAACATAAAACACGTCCTATCTGGCTATGGCAAGAAGGCCTTCATACAAAATAAATCTATAAATATGTGCAATTAAGCAATAAACTGTGGTATTAACAATGCAATATACAATCTACATAAACAGGACATCTCTAAATGTGGTTTTTTTTCTTCCTATGTCTGACAAATTTTATTATTACAAATATTTTGGAAAGTTGCTGAATAAAGGTTCTAGTAAGGTACTGACGTTTAAAAATTGAGTTTTTTAAAACTCCAGTTAAAGTTCTTCAAAAGTTCTGCAACTTAATAAAATGAGCTCCTTCCCAGTCCATCTTGGCAGTGATCTCATCAGACCTGCCTCTACTGTAAAAAAATCTTGGTGTCATTTTTGATTCCTCCCTCTCTTATTCCGCCCACATAAATCACATTAAGAAACTTTCTTACTTTCACCTCCGTAACATATCCCGTGTTCGCTCCTTCCTCTCCTTCTCTAACACTGAGAAACTTGTCCATGCTTTTATCACATCCCGCATCGATTATTATAATTCCCTACTGGCAGGTGCCCCTTCTAATCTTATATCACAGCTCCAGCTTATTCAAAGCTCAGCTGTAAGAGTCCTTACTCGAACCAGCAGCAGCGAGCACATCACACCCATTGTTATGTATATGTAAGAATTTAATACTAAATATAAGGTCTATTTAATGTTTCAAATAATTGCGTTGAATGTGTGATGTGCCTGCACCCTGGTATTAAGGTGCACGTTACAGCCGGAACTTGTTTTATACATAAAAGAGTGGAAGTTTGGTAATTGCTGTATTTGTGTCTGTCTTTATTAATTTACTATTATACTGTTGGGTTAAGTGTAAAAACACAACAGAATTGGCGACGAGAAAAAAATAAATAAATAAACCTGCCGCATGCTGACTGTTCAAAACCAACTGAGCTTCTCCGCTTTGCATTGAGTGAATTTCCATGTTTTCTATGTGCTTCGTGGCATACTGAAGAGCGCACCCTGGGCCTGCCAGAAGAGAGACGGATAAAACACAGAAGTGAGTAAAGAAAATCTTAAGAATTTGAAACAAGATGTATGGATGTGTAGGACAAATGTCTGCTTTTGACAGCACCGAGGAGGAATGGGCTACTTACATTGAGAGACTTGAGCAGTACTGCCTCGCAAACGATATCGGGAATGAGAGAAAGGTGGCTGTGCTTTTAAGTGTAATGGGTCCGAAAACTTATAATCTGTTGCGCAGTCTAGTGGCACCGTTGAAACTCGCAAAAAATCATTTAAAGATATTGTGGATGTATTGCAAGCACATTTGAACCCAAAGCCGATGATTATTGCCGAGCGGTTTCGCTTTCATAAACGGGACCAGCAGAAACACGAGTCAATTGAGGAGTATATTGCTGAGCTAAGGCGGCTTGTCATTTTGGCGAGGGCTTGTCCGATGCGCTAAGAGATCGACTCGTGTGCGGGCTTCACAACGAGAGCATACAGAAACGGCTCCTCACAGAAAGAGATTTAACATTACAGCGCGCACAGGAAATAGCGATTTCAATGGAAACGGCGGAAAAAGACGCCTTAGAATTTAAGAGAAAAGTGACTTCACAGTGCAGCCTCAATAAGGTTGTAGCAAAGCACGCTGAGAAAATGCCATCCTGTTTTAGATGTGGAAAAAAATCGCACGTTCCGACTGAATGTTGGTTTAAAGATAAAGAGTGCAGACAGTGTAATAAAAAGGGCACATCCAGAAAATGTGCAGAATAAACGAAAATAAAGGGAAGTCACATAAAATGGGTAATAAAGGCAAAAATATGCATGAAATTGATGAAACCAACACCAGTGACTCTGAAACTGAACATCTGTCTTGTCTAGAGCTCCATTCTATTAAACACACTGACCGCAGAATAATATGGGTGGCACCCAAAGTGGAAGGAGTGACATTAAAAATGGAGTTAGACACCGGATCAGCCCTGTCAATTATTTCAGAAAAAGATTATAAAGAAAAATTTCCAAGTATGAAACTGAAAGGCACTTCAGTAATACTAAAAACATACACAGGTGAAAAGATTGCTCCCATTGGTAAGCTTAAGGTGACAGTTGTGTATGAAAGCCAGAGACATCTGCTGGGTTTATATGTGCTACCAAGAGGAGGTCTTCCCTTATTTGGACGTAAATGGCTAAAAAGTATCCAGCTTAACTGGCAGTCCATAAAAGAAATGCAGGTCACCTGAGGACTGAGCATATTTCCTAAGCACGAAAAGCTGAATTCACTATTAGTTCACTATGCCCAGGTGTTCCAAGAGGGAATTGGGGGTCTCAAACATATCAAGGCACACATTGCAGTGGTCCCATAAGGCTCGCCCTGTGCCATATGCTATTCGCCCTAAGGTTGAGGCAGAGCTCAAGCGTTTAGAAGGACAGGGTGTCCTCTCCAAAGTCAATTGGTCTGAGTGGGCAATGCCCATCGTGCCAGTGATCAAGAAAAATGGTGCTGTACGCATCTGTGGTGACTTTAAAGTCACAATAAATCCTGTACTACATGTCGACCAATATCCTCTACCACGCATAGAGGATATCTTTGCCTCACTTGCTGGTGGCGAGTATTTTTCAAAGATAGATTTGTCCCAAGCATATTTACAGATGGAATTAGAGGAGTCATCTAAAAAGTACCTCACTATTAATACTCACAAGGGACTCTTCCGTTATAACAGACTGGTTTTTGGAGTTTCGTCTGCTCCTGCTATGTGGCAGAGAGCAATGGATCAGGTGCTACAGGGCATCCCTGGTACTCAGTGTGACTTAGATGACATAATTGTGACTGGCACGAATAATAGTGCACATCTGACAAACCTTGAAGCAGTCCTTACTAGGCTGTCAGAATTTGGACTGAAAGCAAATAAAAGTAAATGCCAATTATTTAGGGACTCCTTAGAATACTGTGGACATATTATTGATAAGAATGGCCTCCATAAATCCAAAACAAGACTGATGCTGTCCTGAAGGCACCTCAGCCTGAAAATGTGACCCAGTTACATTCTTTCCTAGGCCTTGTAAATTACTACCATCGATTTTTGCCAAATCTTTCAACAGTGTTGCATCCACTAAACTGTTTGCTACAGCAGGGCAGTAAATGGGAATGGTCACAAGATTGTGAAGAAGTGATTAATACTGCCAAACAACTGATTACATCTGATGAAGTGCTGACACATTTTAATCCAAAGTTGCCATTGCGCCTGGCTTGCGATGCATCACCATGTGGCATTGGTGCTGTTCTTTATCACAAGATGCTTGATGGCACAGAACAACCAATTGCTTTTGCATCAAGGTCTCTAAGTCCTGCTGAAAAGAATTCTGCACAGATAGACAGGGAATGTCTAAGCCTAGTGTGGGCGGTAAAGAAATTTAATCAATACCTACTGTATATGGTAAACATTTCACATTAGTTACTGATCATCAGCCCTTAGTTGCTATTTTCAATCTTCATAAGTGTGTTCTGACCATGGCTGCAGCAGGCTTACAACGATGGGCTTTGTTTTTAGGCGGCCATGACTACCAAATTGAATTCAGAGGCACAAAACAACATGCAAATGCAGATGGACTTTCCGGTCTACCTTGTGAGTTTAAGGGAACTCAAAACCTTTCTGATCCAGCTGAAATTTTCCATCTAACACAACTGGAGCCCTTACCCATTACAAGTGCTCAAATTTAGAAAGAGACAAGTCAAGATCCCACTATGGCCAAATTATTTGACTTGATAATAAAAGGTTGGCCTTCTAGAAGTGATGCTGATCTCCCTGAGTACTCAAATCAACGTGAAAGTTATCAGTTTGTCAAGGATGCATTATGTGGGGCACAAGAGTGATTGTACCACCCAAACTTCTAACAAAAATACTTGAGGCACTTCATGAAGGTCATTTAGGTGTTGTAAAGATGAAAAACTTATCCCGAAGCTACATATGGTGGCCTGGAATTGACCTTCAAATAGAGAATCTGGCCAAGTCATGCACAGGATGCCAACAGACTCGGCGACAGCCCCAAAGCGCTCCCCTTCATACCTGGGAATGGCCAAGTTCTGTCTGGCAACGACTTCACATTGACTATGCAGGACCTTTCTGCGATCAAATGTTTCTCATTGTGGTTGATGCACATTCAAAATGGCCTGAAATTTTTGCAGTAAAAAAGGCAACATCATCAAAAACGGTAGATATACTCCACACCTTATTGGCACGTACAGGACTTCCAGAACAACTAGTCAGTGACAATGGAACTCAGTTTACATCTCCTGAGTTCCAGGCATTTGTAAAAAAGAATGGCATTAAGCACATCACCTCTGTTCCTTACCATCCTGCAACAAATGGTCTAGCTGAACATTTTATTCAGTCCTTCAAACTATCTATGAAAGCCATGGAAAATTGCAAGCTTCCTTCTAGCCTATCAAAACACAGCTCACTCAACCACAGGTCATACTCCAGCAATGCTTTTCCTGGGAAGAAGCTTGAGATCATGCTTAGATCTGCTGAAACCTGATTTGCGTATACATGTGCAAAAGAAGCAGTGCTTCCAAGACCAAAAACAACACAAGCTTAGAATATTTGAGGTTGGACATAAAGTGCTTGCTAGAGACTACCGACACTCAAATCAGAAATGGCAACCTGGTAAGATTGTGTCAAAGACTGGTCCACTGACATACACAGTGCAGGTGGGGCATGATACAGTCTGGCGCAGACATATCGACCAGCTTCTAGATGCACAAGCTCAGGAAGACACATCACAAGACAAGGCTGAGGAGCTGATCATTCCTCAGGACTCCAGTGAGTTTACCTTCTTGACACCTGAGTCATCCCTTGCTGCTGGTGAATCTCAGCCTCAAGAATCTGCTGAATCAACCTCATCTGAAATGTCTGCTCCACCTACACAAGAAAGACACTATCCGGAGAGGATTCATAAACCTCCTGAAAGGTTGAACTTGTAGTCAATATCCATCCATCCATCCATTTTCCAACCCGCTGAATCCGAACACAGGGTCACGGGGGTCTGCTGGAGCCAATCCCAGCCAACACAGGGCACAAGGCAGGAACCAATCCCGGGCAGGGTGCCAACCCACCCACACACCAAGCACACACTAGGGCCAATTTAGAATCGCCAATCCACCTAACCTGCATGTCTTTGGACTGTGGGAGGAAACCGGAGTGCCCAGAGGAAACCCACGCAGATACGGGGAGAACATGCAAACTCCACGCAGGGAGGACACGGGAAGCGAACCCAGGTCTCCTAACTGCGAGGCAGCAGCGCTACCACTACACCACCGTGCCGCCGTAGTCGATATTAATGTACAAAGTACTTAAGAGTCTGTTAGCTTTGGTAAGCTGCATTTCACCATATATAAATGTTTCAGTACACCGTAATAAATGGTGCACTTTTATATAGTATGCTTTAGCTGTCTTTATGTTCATGTTTTGTATCCATGCCAAGTGTTTTGTTGATATGATAAATATACAGGTGCTGGTCATAAAATTAGAATATCATGACAAAGTTGATTTATTTCAGTAATTCCATTCAAAAAATGAAACTTGTATATTAGATTCATTCATTACACACAGACTGATGTATTTCAAATGTTTATTTCTTTTAATGTTGATGATTATAACTGACAACTAAGGAAAGTCCCAAATTCAGTATCTCGGAAAATTAGAATATCAATTAAGACCAATGCAGAAAAAGGATTTTTAGAAATGCTGGCCAACTGAAAGGTATGAACATGAAAAGTATGAGCATGTATAGCACTCAATATTTAGTTGGGGCTCCTTTGGCCTGGATTACTGCAGCAATGCGGCGTGGCATGGAGTCAATCAGTCTGTGGCACTGTTCAGGTGTTATGAGAGCCCATGTTGCTCTGACAGTGGCCTTCAGCTCTTCTGAATTGTTAGGTCTAGCGTATTGCATCTTCCCCTTCACAATACCCCATAGATTTTCTATGGGGTTATGGTCAGGCGAGTTTGCTGGCCAATCAAGAACAGGGATACCATGGTCCTTAAACCAGGTACTGGTAGCTTTGGCACTGTGTGCAGGTGCCAGGTCCTGTTGGAAAATGAAATCTGCATCTCCATAAAGTTCATCAGCCGCAGGAAGCATGAAGTGCTCTAAAACTTCCTGGTAGATGGCTGTGTTGACCTTTTGCCTCAGAAAACACAATGGACCAACACCAGCAGATGACATGGCACCCCAAACCATCACTGACTGTGGAAACTTTACACTGGACCTCACGCAACATGGATTCTGTGCCTCTCCTCTCTTCCTCCAGACTCTGGGACCTTGATTTCCAAAGGAAATGCAAAATTTACTTTCATCAGAGAACGTAACTTTGGACCACTCAGCAGCAGTCCAGTCCTTTTTGTCTTTAGCCCAGGCGAGATGCTTCTGACGCTGTCTCTTGTTCAAGAGTGGCTTGACACAAGGAATGCGACAGCTGAAGCCCATGTCTTGCATACGTCTGTGCTGGTGGTTCTTGAAGCACTGACTCCAGCTGCAGTCCACTCTTTGTGAATCTCCCCCACATTTTTGAATGGGTTTTGTTTCACAATCCTCTCCAGGGTGCGCTTATCCCTATTGCTTGTCCACTTTTGTCTAGCACATCTTGTCCTTCCCTTCGCCTCTCTATTAATGTGCTTGGACACAGAGCTCTGTGAACAGCCAGCCTCTTTAGCAATGACCTTTTGTGTCTTGCCCTCCTTGTGCAAGGTGTCAATGGTCGTCTTTTGGACAACTGTCATGTCAGCAGTCTTCCCCATGATTGTGTAGCCTACAGAACTCGACTGAGAGACCATTTAAAGGCTTTTGCAGGTGTTTTGATTTAATTAGCTGATTAGAGTGTGGCACCAGGTGTCTTCAATATTGAACCTTTTCACAATATTCTAATTTTCCGAGATACTGAATTTGGGACTTTCATTAGTTGTCAGTTATAATCATCAACATTAAAAGAAATAAACATTTGAAATACATCAGTCTGTGTGTAATGAATGAATCTAATATACAAGTTTCACTTTTTGAATGGAATTACTGAAATAAATCAACTTTGTCATAATATTCTAATTTTATGACCAGCACCTGTATATAATATAAAAAAAAAAAATACTGTTACACATCCAAGCTGGGTGGGAGGAAATGTTATGTATATGTAAGAATTTAATACAAAATATAAGGTCTATTTAATGTTTCAAGTAATTGCATTGAATGTGTGATGTGCCTGCACCCTGGTATTAAGGTGCACGTTACAGCAGGAACTTGTTTTATACATAAAATGGTGGAAGTTTGGTAATGGCTGTATTTGTGTCTGTCTTTATTAACTTACTATTATACTGTTGGTTTAAGTGTAAAAACACAACACCCATCCTGCTCTGTCTCCACTGGCTCCCTGTGTCTTACAGAATAGAATATACAATCCTACTAATAACCTACAAAGCTTTAAATAACCTCGCGCCAAACTACATCAGTGACCTTCTCCATCACTATGTGCCTGCCCGCCCACTAAGGTCCTCTGATTCTGGTAATCTTGTTGTGCCCCTCACTAATCTACACTCCAGGGGTGACAGGGCCTTCAGCTTTATAGCGCCAGACTCTGGAATGACCTACCAAAATTAATCAGGTCAGCTGACTCCATGAATTGTTTTAAAAAACAACTCAAAACTCATCTGTTCAGGAAGGCTTTTAGTACTTGACTTTATTACCCTTCTCTCAGTTTACTTCTCTGTCAAGATGCTCATGTAACCTGTGTGTGTGTGTGTGAGACCATCAATTATGGTGTCTGTTTTTTTTTTTCAGAATTTACTGTCTTAATCTTCTTTATTTATGTATCTGGTTTGTACAATGCTATATACTGTATACGCTGCCGTTCTTTACTATATTCTGTAAGTGCCTTAAGCATGGGAAAGGCGCTATATAAATAAAATGTATTATTATTATTATTATTATTATTATTATTATTATTATTATTATTCAATAAACTGCTCAAATATCTGGGCTCAGAGGGTTTCATTGAGATATTTCTTGGCTCATACTGTATTTTTTTTCTCGGTCACACATCGTTATAAGTTGTCGTCTCTCCTCGTCTTCATATTAATTTACTACAGTTTGTTCCCTTATTTTTACCCTAATAATAATTTAAAGATCGATGCCTTAACCTCACTACAGCTCGTTGTCAGTCCACGAAATAAATAGTCACCCTGGCAGTGTCCGCGTCCAGCACTTTTTCTACAATTCGTTGTTTTTATAGAACTGTGGACTGTAGTGGGTTGACATTTTGGGCGTTGGCTGGCAGTTTAAGACATTTTCTCCCTTTTTTTCGTGATATGGTGAGATTACGCCTTATCGAAGGCCAAGTGGAAGTTTTACTCCGGGGAGTTCCGTTAACGTTCCGTTTCCGCCAGAGTGGAGCTTAACGAGACCCGCAAGAGTAGACGATGGTGTGGCATCTCGGGACGCCAAGTTATTTCCATGTTAAATTGAAGCGGGGTTGTATCCATGCAGCAAGAGTAAAATCAAATTGTCCCAAATAAATTGGCAGCCTTGTTGTTAGACCAGTAACATTATGAAAACAGTTAACGTTACTATTTTTGCACAGATACCCCGGCGGAATTTGGCATTTATATTTGGATTGGTTGTTGTGGTTTGGAAATGGCGGACGAACCATTACAAAGTTGTTGTTTTTAAGTCACAAATGTACTGTTAATTAATTTACGTCACCTATCAAAACAAGTAACATAAATTGCCTGTAATATGTTAAGCTGCAAGGTATAAGTCTCACTTTCATGAAAAAAATTAAAACTTTGAAATTAGAGCCGTTATTTGTCAAAAACGTGCCTTCCCCTGGGGACAAATAAATTTCTGTTTATGTAATAAAAACGATCAGAATGCGATTTAGCTCTCTGTTGTACCTTTTAAATATTGCAGTTCGTGCTGCACAATGCGATGCCTGACCCAGTGTGCCAGGTTTACTAGTGGATTTGACTGAGATATTCAAGTCTGGATAGGAAAAAGAATTGTTTAATTTTAACAAGGGCATGTCTCTTATCACAAAACGGTGACAAAATGTCCCGATGCGATCGAACAGTTTAAGAATGCACGTTAATACCACCGTCCATTGATGAAGATAAGCGAGCTTACCAGAAAATTAAGTTAAAGTGGACACATACGGGTGGGAAAAATTCACAACATGCAAACAGAGTGTGCGGAATAATAGAACTGTGAGCGACAAAGTGACTGCCAGGAGTTACTAAACTAAACATCATTACCTTTTACTACACAGGACTGCAAAACGCTGCTGCCTGGTGGATCCAACAGGCTGGGTTTGAATGTATACTTTTATAAACTTAACAATATCCATTTCTGTTGAGTGAAACTGTGCACGTAACAGCAGACTGTTAAGCAGCACGTTCTGCTCACAGAAAATGACGTGCAGTTACATGTGATGGCATTTGGGGCTCATACTGTATCAAGGTATGCGGTGTGCACCAGATTGTTTCCCAGAGGAGACACAAATAAATAAATAAATAAATAATGCCATGTCTACTCAGTGGTTCTGTACTACTGAGATGATGGAAAAAGTTCCTTTTTTTAACCAATTTATTGTAACTGTATTTATTTTACACTTTGCAAAACCTGTAAATGTTTAAAATGTTTGGAACCGAAATCAGTTAGCTTGACGTTCGATACTCGCACTTTGAAGCCCATTCGTATTTCCATCCATGTTCCTAACGCGCTTGTCCTGAGCAGAGTCGCGGGCAGGTGGAGCCTCTCCGAGGAAGCATCAGACGCAGGACAGGCCAGTCGATCACAGGGTGCGCCGCGTATCTCCGAAATGGAACTGCTAAAGAGAGCAAACCAAGCTACGAACGATTCATATTTTGTAATATTTTGTTCACGACCGTTTTTAACTTCAAAAATGCCTTTTATTTTTTTTGTAAAAATGAAAAGTCGCTTACAAAACGCAGTAAACACCAAAATTGTTGTATAACACACATAACATCATGGTATACAATAACGTTTGACTTTATTACAAGTTATTGTGCAGTATGTGTGTTGTGTGATGTGTATTAGACATCGTTGTTCATTGTGTTCTGCGTGGGGCTGGCGCTCTGCCCAGGGTTTGTTTCCTGCCTTGTGCCCTGTGTTGGCTGGGATTGGCTCCAGCAGACCCCCGTGACCCTGTGTTCGGATTCAGCGGGTTGGAAAATGGATGGATGGATGGATGAATAATGGATGGATGGATGGATGTTTATTGTGTTTCATGTCTCGTGAGTTTCCTCTGAAGAGAGCAGGTGTGCGCTGCCGACAGGCTCCATGGCTCTCTTTGGTTTTGTCCTGTCATTCATCAGTCATGTCGGTTACCTGAGTTAATAAATAAATCATCAGGACTCCACTGTGATCTCTCGTTTATAAAACCCTGCAGTAGTCTCGGGCTGCCGATGTCCGGCGGGTTTAACTGTACAAATTATTTCAAACTATTTTGGTTTACTTTACCTCTCCCCGGTATGGATCTCTGAAAAGACGGAGTAGAACAACCGAGGGCCCGAGACTCCGACATGCTGTCCGGCAGATTTCACACTCCTGGCCCTCCACGTGTCCATGAAATGTGGACTTTGCTTTCCAAGGCGGTAACTGCAGACTGCAGTTCTAGAAACGGCATGAAAAGCGCCTTGAGGTAAACCTTCTCCTCCGTCCGTAGCAGACTCCTTTGTTAATGAATTATTTTTCTTAATCTGGTATCCCCTTCTGTCTCCTAAAGTCTTTTCAATAATAATCGCTCACTCAAATTAAGACGCTTTCTTTATCTTTCTCTATGCGGCCCCGTTATTATGGCCGACAGGCTGATACTATCCAGGTAGTCGGTTATCTTTTCGTTTCCGCCACGAACACAGACCTTTGGAAGGGCGGTGGCTCACAAAGAGGAGAAGGGCCACTTTACGAAGGACGATTTGTTAGCCTACAATTTAATTGTGGAAACACAAAATGTGCCAGCCTTTACACTTTGAGTTTTTAATTTAACTGGAAATTTGGATGCAAAGTCAGGGGTCCACGTATTATCACTAAGTGCACATGCACTTCAATCTGAGGTTTTAAACCTTTAAAGGAATCAACCCGCGAGCAACCCGCAAAACAAGTGACGGCTCAAAAAAGAATCACACTGTTTAGCACTGAATTAAGGGAGGATATAATAAACGTATATGGATACGTTTATTATATATATATATATATATATATATATATATATATATATATATATATATATATATATATATACATATATATATATATACTGTATATATATATATATATATATATATATATATATATATATATATATGTCCTGCGGTGGGTTGGCACCCTGCCCTGGATTGGTTCCCTGCCTTGTGCCCTGTGTTGGCTGGGATTGGCTCCAGCAGACCCCCGTGACCCTGTGTTCGGATTCAGCGGGTTGGAAAATGGATGGATGGATATATATATATATATATATATATATATATATATACTGTATATATATATATATATATATATACTGTATATATATATATATATATATATATATATATATATACTGTATATATATATATATATAGTATATATATATATATATATATACTGTATATAAACACTCTCACCCATGATTGTATAATAGTCAGTCTTATTATACCACAGACACAGTATCTATTCTTTTTATTAGATTTCTCAACCAAATGTTTTGGCATTGGACTTTAGTATGCCTCCCCATCCCCCACACCATGTTATTAAAAGCAAAGCTTAAAAAAATAATAATTTCTACAACATGCACAATGTTTGCATTTCTCATCCACCCATAGCCTAATAATTACTAAAACACCCTATTCTGATCACATTACACCCGTTATTCAGCAGCTTCATTGGCTGCCAATAAAGTTTAGGGTCAACTACAAAATTTTAGTCTTGCCCTCACATATCTCTCACAGCTCCTACAAGTCACTAAACCCTCTCGTATGCTCAGATCCTCTTTTTCCATTAACTTAAATAATCCACCAGCACGTCTAGTTACGATGGGATATCGAGCATTTAGCAGATCGGAACCTTCCTTATGGAACTCTTTACCTGCTTATCTTAGGAATATGACTACCCTTCACCAATTTCAGGCTAATCTTAAAACTTATCTGTTCAAAATTGCTTATTCATTGTAACTGTTATTGGTGTTTTATCTGATGTTTTATTTGGATTTTAAATTTTCTAGTTATTGAATGTTTATTTTTTACCTGATTATACAGTGACCTTGAGTTTTTTGAAAGGCGCTTCAAATAAAATGTATTATTATTATTATTTATTATTACCACTCCAGAGACACCCACTAAACAGCTGAGATACACAAAATCAGATACTTTACAAATTACAAAATACTACAGTAATATATATATATATAGTCCACTAACCTCACTTGGACAGTTTCAACAGCTGTCTTCTTTCCATAATGCAATTCCAGTAAAGGTCTACAGGTTCAAAGAGCACAGAGTGAGCAGAGCAATGAATAATTTATGGAGCGGCCAATCAGACACATTTAGTGCCAACCAGTGGGTGTAAATGAAGGACTGCTGACCAATGAATTCTCAGTTTTATTGTATTATTTAAAGCATGGACTGTTTCCTCTACTGGCATCCACTAACTTCACTTCTGTGCTGAGAATTCCATCCATCCATCCATTTTCCAACCCGCTGAATCCGAACACAGGGTCACAGGGGTCTGCTGGAGCCAATCCCAGCCAACACCGGGCACAAGGCAGGAACCAATCCCGGGCAGGGTGCCAACCCACCTCAGGACACACACAAACACATCCACACACCAAGCACACACTAGGGCCAATTTAGAATCACCAATCCACCTAACCTGCATGTCTTTGGACTGTGGGAGGAAACCGGAGCGCCCGGAGGAAACCCACACAGACACGGGGAGAACATGCAAACTCCACGCAGGGTGGACCCTGGAAGCGAACCCAGGTCTCCTAACTGCGAGGCAGCAGCACTACCCACTGCACCACCGTGCTGCCCTTTGTAAAACCAAAACAACTAAAAAACTAAAACTTACTGGCAGTTCACTGTCAAAATGCTTACCAGATAAAGGGGATTATCAGAGAAGGGCTTGAACAGAAAATTCCTCTATATTCAGATGATATGGTACTGTACATATCATACCCACAAAATACTGTGCCTGCAGTCCTAACAGACACAGAATTTCAAAAGATCTCTGGTCTCAGAATTAATTTGAATAAAAGTGTGCTCTTTCCAATGAACTTTGCAGCACACAATATTAGATTGGACACCCTACCTTTTACCATAGCAGATCAGTTTAAATACCTAGGGGTAAACATCACAAGTAAACATAAAGCTCTTTATCAACAAAATTTTGCCGTCTGTATGGAAAAAATAAAGCAAGACTCGCATAGATGGTCAACCCTTCATCTCACTCTAGCTGGAAGAAATAACATTATTAAGATGAATATCCTTCCTAAGCTTCTCTTTTTATTTCAAAATATTCCAATATACATCAATAAATCATTTTTTAAGAAATTAGATTCTACCATAACTTCGTTTATTTGCCACGTTGACTTTTCATTAGTCAGCCTCAGTGGAACCTCGGTTCACACAGAGGCAGCACGAGAGAGAAGTGCGAGAGAGAGACAGAGGCACACAGGCAGCCCGAGAGAGAGAGCCGAGCACACACACAGGCAGCGCCAGAGAGAAACAGACGCACACACGCAATGGCAATTAATAAGGCGCAGAGACAAACTTTCAAAAAGATATGCCTGTATCTGCCACAACCAATTTTCAGACACAGACAATTGTATGTTGCTCTCTCTAGAGTTCCATCTTTTCATTCACTTACAGCACACAGGCGCGTGTGAGAGACACACACACACACACACACACACACACACACACACACACACACACACAGGTGCGCGACAGAGAGACACACACACAGGTGCGCGACAGAGAGAGACACACACACAGGTGTGCGCGCGAGAGAGAGACACGCACACGCGAGAGAGAGAGACACACACACACAGGCGCGCGACAGACAGACAGACAGACACACACACAGGCGCACGAGAGAGAGAATCCCTGACCCCATCAGATTTAAATTTGCCTTTTACTTTTACACGCAGACAATTTCCTGTTAGATTGGCCTTTGCAATGACAATTAATAAGGCACAGGGACACACTTTCAAAATGCTATGCCTGTATCTGCCAAACCCAGTTTTCAGTCACGGACAATTGAATGTTGCTCTCTCCAGAGTGCCATCTTTTCATTCACCCACAGTCGTATCCTCAAACCCACCCCATTTGGACAACTGTGTCTTTCAGGAAGTGTTCACCCATCAATACATAATTATGCGGCGTATGCTACGCCGCGGGTTGGCTAGTTAACATTATGTTTCATAATCTAATTTAATCATAGATCCCAGTGGAAGCATGTAAAGTGAAAACAGTAAAGGTCCCAGTACTGAGCCCTGCGGGACACCATATTGAACTTCTGTGTATAATGATGGAGTACTGTCAGCACATTTCTGTACATATTGGAATCGATTTGATAAGTAAGAACTAAACCAAGCGAGCACGGTGCCTGTAAGCCCAACATCATTTTCTAGCCTGTGCAGTAAAATAGAATGGTCGATGGTGTCAAATGCTGCACTTAAGTCCACCAACATAGTTACAGTGAAGTTTCCTTCATCAGAGGATATCAGAATGTCATTTACAACACGTGTTAGTGCCGTTTCTGTACTATGACCAGTGCGAAAACCAGACTGGAATTTCTCAAATAAATTGTAATGCATAAGGTGTGTCTGAAGCTGACTGGCGACTACTTTTTCGAGTATTTTAGAGAGAAACGGTAAATTTGAAATAGGCCTATAATTATTTAGTATGTGTGGGTCTAGGTCTGACTTTTTAAGTAATGGTTTAATGACTGACACTTTTAGTGCATCAGGTACTGTGTCATGCAATAATGAACTATTGATAATGTTTAGGATAGGCGCTGCAAGAACATCCATTGCACTTTTTACTAGTTTTGTTGGCACTGGATCTAGGGAACAAGTAGTGGGCTTCATTTTAGAAATTAAAGTTAAGACTTCCTGCTCAGTTACTGGATTAAAATTACTAAAGTGCTGAGTGCAATGTGAGACAGGGTCTGCTAAGCTAGTATTTGGTTTGTACTGTGATGCTGAGATCTGGGATCTTATATTTTTAATTTTCTCATTGAAGAAGTTCATAAAGTCTGTACTGCTAATATCTGTTGGTATTTTGCACTGTAGATCTGAATTTCCATTTGTTAATTTAGCCACTGTTCTAAACAGTACCCGAGGATTTTTATTATTGCTATCTATTATTGTAGAATAGTATTCTGAGCGAGATTTAAAGAGGGCTTTTTTATATTTATTAACACTCTCTGTTCATGCAATTTGAAAGACATGTAGCTTTGTTGTTCTCCATCTGTGCTCCAGTTTTCGACACTCTGATTTAAGAGCTCGAGTGTTTTCATTAAACCAGGGAGAGTTTCTATGTGCTTTGATCACTTTTGTTTTAAGGGGAGCCACTGTGTCCAGAGCATCTCTCAAGGTCACATTATAATGTGATGTTAGCTCATCTAAATTGTTTTCCGTGTTTACATTTGATGTTAACTGATCTAAATGGTTTTCCACAATTAAACTCGACTTACTCAAAGTATCTATAAATATTGAAGCAGAATTACAATCTAGGTGTCTCACTGTCTTTGTTTTAATCTGGGGGTGTGTTCGCAAGGGCAGGACTAAATCAAATGTAATTAAGTAATGATCAGAAATAACTTCATTTAATGGAGTAATATTTAAATTTTGAATTTCAACTTTGTAAGTTATAACTAAATCTAATGTGTGGTTATGATTATGAGTTGGACCTTTGACAATCTGACAAAATCCTACTGAATTTAACAAATAAGTAAAACATTTGCTAAAAGTGTCAGTTTCCACATCAATGTGTACATTAAAATCCCCCATCAGTACTACGTGATCATAATTTATAGCCAAATCAGATATCCATCCATCCATCCATCCATCCTCTTCCGCTTATCCGAGGTCGGGTCGTGGGGGCAGCAGCTTGAGCAGAGATGCCAAGACTTTCCTCTCCCCGGCCACTTCTTCTAGGACTTCTGGGAGAATCCCAAGGCGTTCCCAGTCCAGCCAATAGACATAGTCCCTCCAGTATCTCCTGGGTCTTTCCCGGGGCCTCCTCCCAGTTAAATGTGCCCAGAACACCTCACCAGGGAGGCATCCAGGAGGCATCCTGATCAGATGCCCAAGCCACCTCATCTGACTCCTCTCGATGCGGAGGAGCAGCAGCTCTACTCTGAGCCCCTCCTGGATGACTGAGCTTCTCACCCTATCTTTAAAGGAAAGCCCAGACACCCTGCGGAGGAAACTCATTTCAGCCACTTGTATTAGCGATCTCGTTCTTTCGGTCACTACCCATAGCTCATGACCATAGGTGAGGGTAGGAACATAGATCGACTGGTAAATCGAGAGCTTCGTCTTGCGGCTCAGCTCCTTTTTCACCATGACAGACCAATGCAGCGCCCGCATTACTGCGGATGCCTCACCGATCCGCCTGTCGATCTCACGCTCCATTCTTCCCTCACTCGTGAACAAGACCCCGAGATACTTGAACTCCTCCACTTGGGGCAGGATCTAGCTACCAACCCTGAGAGGGCACTCCACCCTTTTCCGGCTGAGGACCATGGTCTCGGATTTGGAGGTTCTGATTCCCATCCCAGCCGCTTCACACTCGGCTGCAAACCGATCCAGAGAGAGCTGAAGATCACGGCCTGATGAAGCAAACAGGACAACATCGTCTGCAAAAAGCAGTGACCCAATCCTGAGTCCACCAAACCGGACCCCCTCAACGCCCTGGCTGCACCTAGAAATTCTGTCCATAAAAGTTATGAACAGAATCAGTGACAAAGGGCAGCCCTGGCGGAGTCCAACTCTCACTGGAAACGGGTTCGACTTACTGCCAGCAATGCGGACCAAGCTCTGGCACCGGTCGTACAGGGACCGAACAGCTCTTATCTGGGGGTCTGGTACCTTATACTCTCGGAGTACCCCCCACAGGATTCCCCGAGGGACACGGGATAATTCTAAAGTTTATAAAATAACCATTGTCACCATCAACAAATAACTGGGCTATATTCAACTGTATATGTTGCAAAATCATTAACTACTCATTTACTTTACCATTGAGTTCAAGTCTAGCTGTTGTCCTATTTATTTAAACATTGGTACAAGTATAAAAAGACCAAGCAATCAACAATTGTGACATGTGTAGTTCAGTGATTGGAGCTGCCATCACAGTTTCAAAATGGTGGTTTTAAATCAGATAGATCCATTATTCTAATAAAGGGTATAAATGTATACCAATTTTTGTCTTTCAAATGCTGGAGACAAGGTCGCACTTTGTGGGTTTCGCTGCCACATAATGATGAACATATAAAACTAATTCCATCTATCCCTTTTTCAGGCTTTTTAACGTTCGGGCTTGTGGGGGCTCAGTTTTTATCCCAGCATCTTTGCGAGAATTATGGAAAAAGTCCAGGCCAGTATGTCTGTTAATTAACAACTTTAAAATGGACCCGTGTTATTCAGTGTGGGTCTCTGATTGTGTCGATAAAGCGGGTCTTGTTCAGAAAGCGGGCGCCACTTGAGACGGCCTTCCCCTCACCAAAACACTAACCTTAAGGTCAATAAAATAGGTCCCTGATGTTAAGTCACTATTATAAGGCGAAAATGATAACAGAAATGTGAAACCTACTTATATACCTAATTTTAATTATTGTGAAACAACCAATAACAAGACCCTGATAAAATAACCTAGCTGAGTGAGTCACGAAAAAAAGAAAGGGGTTAGCGTAAAAACTGTCAGCATTTTAATCAAACCGCAAATTCTCTGAAGGTACTGTACTAACAACTTTTAGCTATTATGTGTAATTTAGCCCGGTACATTTATGGTCTCAGTACCCCTTTGGAGAAACGAGCGTGATTTCAACCGTTAAATAAAATATAACTAAAGAGCAGGTGGAGTTTGTACCTCTAAGTGAAGCGAGCGCGAGTAAGAACAGGAAAAATATTGCAGATCGTGTCAAGCAAGTCAATAGTGGTTGAGAAACACTGATGTTGCCTACATTTCAGTCAATACTAAACAGTACACTGCTTAAAAGTACATTATTTTAAAAGTATCGGTAGTTGCCAAGACAAATTGTCCTACCTTGTTGTGTTTGAGTCTCTGTATGTCTTCTTTTGCAACGTTTCTCGATTCTAAATATTCAAAAATGCCTTTCTCCATTATGAACTTAAAACGTGAAACTGTGCAGTAACAGATTTTTTTTAATATCATATTAATCCCTATACAAAGCCCATATGTGATGCCCGTAACAGTATCAAGAGGTGCGCATGGAATAGTTTCTGGTGCGCACACGCAAGTGTCATTTGCGCTCTTGACATAATCTGGTGCACACTTGAAAGTATCTGGTGCTCACTTGAAAGCATCTGGTGCTCACTTGAAAGGATCTAGTGCACACTTGTTACTATCTGGTGCTCACTTGAAACTCTCTGGTGCACACTTGAAAGTATCTGGTGCTCACTTGAAAGTATCTGGTACTCATTTCAAACTATCTGGAGTGCACTTGAAAGTATCTGGTGCTCACTTGAAACTCTCTGGTGCTCACTTGAAAGTATCTGGTGCTCACTTGAAAGTATCTGGTGCTCATTTGAAAGTATCTGGTTCACACTTGAAAGGATCTAGTGCGCACTTGTTACTATCTGGTGTGCACATCTTACGATCTGGAGCTCACTTGAAACTCTCTGGTGCTCACTTGAAAGTATCTGGTGTTCACTTGAAAGTATCTGGTGTTCACTTGAAAGTATCTGGTTCTCACTTGACACTCTCTGGTGCTCACTTGAAACTCTCTGGTGCTCACTTAAAACTCTCTGGTGCTCACTTGAAACTATCTGGTGCTCACTTGAAAGGATCTAGTGCGCACTTGTTACTGTCTGGTGCGCACTTGTTACTATCTGGAGCTCACTTGAAACTCTCTGGTGCTCACTTGAAAGTATCTGGTGTTCACTTGAAAGTATCTGCTGCTCACATAAAACTATCTGGTGTGCACTTGAAAGTATCTGGTGCTCACTTGAAACTATCTGGTACTCACTTGAAAGTATCTGGTGCTCACTTGAAAGGATCTAGTGCGCACTTGTTACTATCTGGTGCGCACTTGTTACTATCTGGAGCTCACTTGAAACTCTCTGGTGCTCACTTGAAAGTATCTGGTGTTCACTTGAAAGTATCTGGTGCGCACTTGAAACTATCTGGTGCACACTTGTTACTATCTGGTGCTCACTTGAAACTCTCTGGTGCTCACTTGAAAGTATCTGGTGCGCACTTGAAAGGATCTAGTGTGCACTTGTTATTATCTGGTGCGCACTTGTTACTATCTGGTTAGCACTTGAAACTATCTGGTGCACACTTGTTACTATCTGGTGCTCACTTGAAACTCTCTGGTGCTCACTTGAAAGTATCTGGTGCGCACATCTTACTATCTGGAGCTCACTTGAAACTCTGGTGCTCACTTGAAAGTATCTGGTGTTCACTTGAAAGTATCTGGTGTTCACTTGAAAGTATCTGGTGCTCACTTGAAACTCTCTGGTGCTCACTTGAAACTCTCTGGTGCTCACTTAAAACTCTCTGGTGCTCACTTGAAACTATCTGGTGCTCACTTGAAAGGATCTAGTGCGCACTTGTTACTGTCTGGTGCGCACTTGTTACTATCTGGAGCTCACTTGAAACTCTCTGGTGCTCACTTGAAAGTATCTGGTGTTCATTTGAAAGTATCTGGTGTGCACTTGAAAGTATCTGGTGCTCACTTGAAACTATCTGGTGCTCACTTGAAAGTATCTGGTGCTCACTTGAAAGGATCTAGTGCGCACTTGTTACTATCTGGTGCGCACTTGTTACTATCTGGTGCACACTTGTTACTATCTGGTGCTCACTTGAAACTCTCTGGTGCTCACTTGAAAGTATCTGGTCCGCACTTGTTACTATCTGGTGCTCACTTGAAAGTATCTGGTGCTCACTTGAAACTCTCTGGTGCTCACTTGAAACTATCTGGTGTGCTCTTGAAAGTATCTGGTGCTCACTTGAAACTCTCTGGTGCTCACTTGAAAGTATCTGGTGCTCACTTGAAAGTATCTGGTGCTTACTTGAAACTCTCTGGTGCTCACTTGAAAGTATCTGGTGCGTACTTGTTACTATCTGGTGCTGACTTGAAACTCTGTGCTGCTCACTTGAAAGTATCTGGTGCTCACTTGAAAGTATCTGGTGCTCACTTGAAAGTATCTGATGCACACTTGTGACTAGCTGGTGCTTACTTGAAACTCTCTGGTGCTCAATTGAAAGTATCTGGTGCGTACTTGTTACTATCTGGTGCTCACTTGAAACTCTCTGGTGCTTACTTGAAAGGGTCTGGTGCGTACTTGTTACTATCTGGTGTGCACTTGAAAGTATCTGGTGCTCACTTGAAACTATCTGGTGCTCACTTGAAAGTATCTGGTGCTCACTTGAAAGTATCTGGTTCGCACTTGTTACTATCTGGTGCGCACTTGAAACTATCTGGTGCTCACTTGAAAGTATCTGGTGTTCACTTGAAAGTATCTGGTGCGCACTTGTTACTATCTGGTGTTCACTTGAAAGTATCTGGTGCTCACATGAAACTATCTGGTGTTCACTTGAAAGTATCTGGTGCTCACTTGAAACTATCTGGTGCTCACTTGAAAGTATCTGGTGCTCACTTGAAAGTATCTGGTGCGCACTTGAAAGGATCTAGTGTGCACTTGTTACTATCTGGTGCACACTTGAAGCTATCTGGTGCACACTTGTTACTATCTGGTGCTCACTTGAAACTCTCTGGTGCTCACTTGAAAGTATCTGGTGCGCACTTGAAAGGATCTAGTGTGCACTTGTTACTATCTGGTGCGCACTTGAAACTATCTGGTGCACACTTGTTACTATCTGGTGCACACTTGTTACTATCTGGTGCTCACTTGAAACTCTCTGGTGCTCACTTGAAAGTATCTGGTGCGCACTTGTTACTATCTGGTGCTCACTTGAAACTATCTGGTGCTCATTTGAAGGTATCTGGTGCTCACTTGAAAGTATCTGGTGCGCACTTGAAAGTATCTGGTGCGCACTTGAAAGGATCTATTGTGCACTTGTTACTATCTGGTGCGCACTTGAAACTATCTGGTGCACACTTGTTACTATCTGGTGCACACTTGTTACTATCTGGTGCTCACTTGAAACTCTCTGGTGCTCACTTGAAAGTATCTGGTGCGCACTTGTTACTATCTGGTGCTCACTTGAAACTATCTGGTGCTCATTTGAAGGTATCTGGTGCTCACTTGAAAGTATCTGGTGCGCACTTGTTACTATCTGATGCTCACTTGAAAGTATCTGGTGCTCACTTGAAAGTATCTGGTGCTCACTTGAAAGTATCTGGTGCGCACTTGTTACTATCTGGTGCGCACTTGTTACTATCTGGTGCTCACTTGAAAGTATCTGGTGCGCACTTGTTACTATCTGGTGCGCACTTCAAACTATCTGGTGCTCACTTGAAACTCTCTGGTGCTCACTTGAAAGTATCTGGTGCGCACTTGTTACTATCTGGTGCTCACTTGAAACTATCTGGTGCTCACTTGAAAGTATCTGCTGCTCACTTGAAACTCTGGTGCTCACTTGAAAGTATCTGGTGCGCACTTGTTACTATCTGGTGCTCACTTGAAAGTATCTAGTGCTCACTTGAAACTCTCTGGTGCTCACTTGAAACTCTTTGTTTCTCACTTGAAAGTATCTGGTGCTCACTTGAAAGTATCTGGTGTGCACTTGTTACTATCTGGTGCTCACTTGGAACTCTCTGGTTCTCACTTGAAAGTATCTGGTGCACACTTGAAACTCTCTGGTGGTCACTTGAAAGTATCTGGTGCTCACTTGAAACTATCTGGTGCTCACTTAAAACTCTGGTGCTCACTTAAAACTCTCTGGTGCTCACTTGAAAGTATCTGGTGCTCACTTGAAAGTATCTGGTGCTCACTTGAAAGTATCTGGTGTGCACTTGAAAGTATCTGGTGCTCACTTGAAACTTTCTGGTGCTCACTTGAAAGTATCTGGTGCTCACTTGAAACTCTCTGGTGCTCACTTGAAAGTATCTGGTCCGCACTTGTTACTATCTGGTGCTCACTTGAAAGTATCTGGTGCTCACTTGAAACTCTCTGGTGCTCACTTGAAAGTATCTGGTGCTCGCTTGAAACTCTCTGGTGCTCACTTGAAACTCTCTGGTGCTCACTTGAAACTATATGGTTCGCACTTGTTACTATCCGGTGCTCACTTGAAACTCTCTAGTGCTCACTTGAAACTATCTGGTGTGCTCTTGAAAGTATCTGGTGCTCACTTGAAACTCTCTGGTGCTCACTTGAAAGTATCTGGTGCTCACTTGAAAGTATCTGGTGCTCACTTGAAAGTATCTGGTGTGCACTTGAAACTCTCTGGTGCTCACTTTAAAGTATCTGGTCCGCACTTGTTACTATCTGGTGCTCACTTGAACGTATCTGGTGCTCACTTGAAACTCTCTGGTGCTCACTTAAAACTCTCTGGTGCTCACTTGAAACTATCTGGTGCTCACTTGAAAGGATCTAGTGCGCACTTGTTACTGTCTGGTGCGCACTTGTTACTATCTGGAGCTCACTTGAAACTCTCTGGTGCTCACTTGAAAGTATCTGGTGTTCACTTGAAAGTATCTGCTGCTCACATAAAACTATCTGGTGTGCACTTGAAAGTATCTGGTGCTCACTTGAAACTATCTGGTACTCACTTGAAAGTATCTGGTGCTCACTTGAAAGGATCTAGTGCGCACTTGTTACTATCTGGTGCGCACTTGTTACTATCTGGAGCTCACTTGAAACTCTCTGGTGCTCACTTGAAAGTATCTGGTGTTCACTTGAAAGTATCTGGTGCGCACTTGAAACTATCTGGTGCACACTTGTTACTATCTGGTGCTCACTTGAAACTCTCTGGTGCTCACTTGAAAGTATCTGGTGCGCACTTGAAAGGATCTAGTGTGCACTTGTTATTATCTGGTGCGCACTTGTTACTATCTGGTTAGCACTTGAAACTATCTGGTGCACACTTGTTACTATCTGGTGCACACTTGTTACTATCTGGTGCTCACTTGAAACTCTCTGGTGCTCACTTGAAAGTATCTGGTGCGCACATCTTACTATCTGGAGCTCACTTGAAACTCTGGTGCTCACTTGAAAGTATCTGGTGTTCACTTGAAAGTATCTGGTGTTCACTTGAAAGTATCTGGTGCTCACTTGAAAGTATCTGGTGCTCACTTGAAACTCTCTGGTGCTCACTTAAAACTCTCTGGTGCTCACTTGAAACTATCTGGTGCTCACTTGAAAGGATCTAGTGCGCACTTGTTACTGTCTGGTGCGCACTTGTTACTATCTGGAGCTCACTTGAAACTCTCTGGTGCTCACTTGAAAGTATCTGGTGTTCATTTGAAAGTATCTGGTGTGCACTTGAAAGTATCTGGTGCTCACTTGAAACTATCTGGTGCTCACTTGAAAGTATCTGGTGCTCACTTGAAAGGATCTAGTGCGCACTTGTTACTATCTGGTGCGCACTTGTTACTATCTGGTGCACACTTGTTACTATCTGGTGCTCACTTGAAACTCTCTGGTGCTCACTTGAAAGTATCTGGTCCGCACTTGTTACTATCTGGTGCTCACTTGAAAGTATCTGGTGCTCACTTGAAACTCTCTGGTGCTCACTTGAAACTATCTGGTGTGCTCTTGAAAGTATCTGGTGCTCACTTGAAACTCTCTGGTGCTCACTTGAAAGTATCTGGTGCTCACTTGAAAGTATCTGGTGCTTACTTGAAACTCTCTGGTGCTCACTTGAAAGTATCTGGTGCGTACTTGTTACTATCTGGTGCTGACTTGAAACTCTGTGCTGCTCACTTGAAAGTATCTGGTGCTCACTTGAAAGTATCTGGTGCTCACTTGAAAGTATCTGATGCACACTTGTGACTAGCTGGTGCTTACTTGAAACTCTCTGGTGCTCAATTGAAAGTATCTGGTGCGTACTTGTTACTATCTGGTGCTCACTTGAAACTCTCTGGTGCTTACTTGAAAGGGTCTGGTGCGTACTTGTTACTATCTGGTGTGCACTTGAAAGTATCTGGTGCTCACTTGAAACTATCTGGTGCTCACTTGAAAGTATCTGGTGCTCACTTGAAAGTATCTGGTTCGCACTTGTTACTATCTGGTGCGCACTTGAAACTATCTGGTGCTCACTTGAAAGTATCTGGTGTTCACTTGAAAGTATCTGGTGCGCACTTGTTACTATCTGGTGTTCACTTGAAAGTATCTGGTGCTCACATGAAACTATCTGGTGTTCACTTGAAAGTATCTGGTGCTCACTTGAAACTATCTGGTGCTCACTTGAAAGTATCTGGTGCTCACTTGAAAGTATCTGGTGCGCACTTGAAAGGATCTAGTGTGCACTTGTTACTATCTGGTGCACACTTGAAGCTATCTGGTGCACACTTGTTACTATCTGGTGCTCACTTGAAACTCTCTGGTGCTCACTTGAAAGTATCTGGTGCGCACTTGAAAGGATCTAGTGTGCACTTGTTACTATCTGGTGCGCACTTGAAACTATCTGGTGCACACTTGTTACTATCTGGTGCACACTTGTTACTATCTGGTGCTCACTTGAAACTCTCTGGTGCTCACTTGAAAGTATCTGGTGCGCACTTGTTACTATCTGGTGCTCACTTGAAACTATCTGGTGCTCATTTGAAGGTATCTGGTGCTCACTTGAAAGTATCTGGTGCGCACTTGATACTATCTGATGCTCACTTGAAAGTATCTGGTGCTCACTTGAAAGTATCTGGTGCTCACTTGAAAGTATCGGGTGCTCACTTGAAAGTATCTGGTGTGCACTTGTTACTATCTGGTGCGCACTTCAAACTATCTGGTGCTCACTTGAAACTCTTGGGTGCTCACTTGAATGTATCTGGTGTGCACTTGTTACTATCTGGTGCGCACTTGAAACTATCTGGTGCGCACTTGTTACTATCTGGTGCTCACTTGAAAGTATCTAGTGCTCACTTGAAACTCTCTGGTGCTCACTTGAAACTCTTTGTTGCTCACTTGAAAGTATCTGGTGCTCACTTGAAAGTATCTGGTGCGCACTTGTTACTATCTGGTGCTCACTTGGAACTCTCTGGTTCTCACTTGAATGTATCTGGTGCACACTTGAAACTCTCTGGTGGTCACTTGAAAGTATCTGGTGCTCACTTGAAACTATCTGGTGCTCACTTAAAACTCTCTGGTGCTCACTTAAAACTCTCTGGTGCTCACTTGAAAGTATCTGGTCCGCACTTGTTACTATCTGGTGCTCACTTGAAAGTATCTGGTGCTCACTTGAAACTCTCTGGTGCTCACTTGAAAGTATCTGGTCCGCACTTGTTACTATCTGGTGCTCACTTGAAAGTATCTGGTGCTCACTTGAAACTCTCTGGTGCTCACTTGAAAGTATCTGGTTCTCGCTTGAAACTCTCTGGTGCTCACTTGAAACTCTCTGGTGCTCACTTGAATGTATCTGGTGCTCACTTGAAACTCTATGGTTCGCACTTGTTACTATCTGGTGCTCACTTGAAACTCTCTAGTGCTCACTTGAAACTATCTGGTGTGCTCTTGAAAGTATCTGGTTCTCACTTGAAACTCTCTGGTGCTCACTTGAAAGTATCTGGTGCTCACTTGAAAGTATCTGGTGCGCACTTGTTACTATCTGGTGCTCACTTGGAACTCTCTGGTTCTCACTTGAAAGTATCTGGTGCACACTTGAAACTCTCTGGTGGTCACTTGAAAGTATCTGGTGCTCACTTGAAACTATCTGGTGCTCACTTAAATCTCTCTGGTGCTCACTTAAAACTCTCTGGTGCTCACTTGAAAGTATCTGGTGCTCATTTGAAAGTATCTGGTGCTCACTTGAAAGTATCTGGTGTGCACTTGAAAGTATCTGGTGCTCACTTGAAACTCTCTGGTGCTCACTTGAAAGTATCTGGTGCTCAGTTGAAACTCTCTGGTGCTCACTTGAAAGTATCTGGTCCGCACTTGTTACTATCTGGTGCTCACTTGAAAGTATCTGGTGCTCACTTGAAACTCTCTGGTGCTCACTTGAAAGTATCTGGTCCGCACTTGTTACTATCTGGTGCTCACTTGAAAGTATCTGGTGCTCACTTGAAACTCTCTGGTGCTCACTTGAAAGTATCTGGTTCTCGCTTGAAACTCTCTGGTGCTCACTTGAAACTCTCTGGTGCTCACTTGAATGTATCTGGTGCTCACTTGAAACTATATGGTTCGCACTTGTTACTATCTGGTGCTCACTTGAAACTCTCTAGTGCTCACTTGAAACTATCTGGTGTGCTCTTGAAAGTATCTGGTTCTCACTTGAAACTCTCTGGTGCTCACTTGAAAGTATCTGGTGCTCACTTGAAAGTATCTGGTGCTCACTTGAAAGTATCTGGTGTGCACTTGAAAGTATCTGGTGCTCACTTGAAACTCTCTGGTGCTCACTTGAAAGTATCTGGTCCGCACTTGTTACTATCTGGTGCTCACTTGAAAGTATCTGGTGCTCACTTGAAACTCTCTGGTGCTCACTTGAAAGTATCTGGTGCTCGTTTTAAACTCTCTGTTGCTCACTTGAAACTCTCTGGTGCTCACTTGAAAGTATCTGGTGCTCACTTGAAACTATCTGGTGCTCACTTGAAACTCTCTGGTGCTCACTTGAAACTCTCTGGTGCTCACTTGAAAGTATCTTGTGCTCACTTGAAACTCTCTGGTACTCACTTGAAAGTATCTGGTGCTCACTTGAAAGTATATGGTGCTCACTTGAAACTATATGGTTCGCACTTGTTACTATCTGGTGCTCACTTGAAACTCTCTAGTGCTCACTTGAAACTATCTGGTGTGCTCTTGAAAGTATCTGGTGCTCACTTGAAACTCTCTGGTGCTCCCTTGAAAGTATCTGGTGCTCATTTGAAAGTATCTGGTGCTTACTTGAAACTCTCTGGTGCTCACTTGAAAGTATCTGGTGCGTACTTGTTACTATCTGGTGCTGACTTGAAACTCTCTGCTGCTCACTTGAAAGTATCTGGTGCTCACTTGAAAGTATCTGGTGCTCACTTGAAAGTATCTGATGCACACTTGTGACTAGCTGGTGCTTACTTGAAACTCTCTGGTGCTCACTTGAAAGTATCTGGTGCGTACTTGTTACTATCTGGTGCTCACTTGAAACTCTCTGGTGCTTACTTGAAAGGGTCTGGTGCGTACTTGTTACTATCTGGTGTGCACTTGAAAGTATCTGGTGCTCACTTGAAACTATCTGGTGCACACCAGAAAAATCCCCAGAAAAAAAATTACACAATGTCCCCTTGCGGTCTCCGTAATAGTCACTTATTAATTTATATATTTACTTATTTTTACTAGGTTTAAGTTCTATTGTGCTGGGGGTTGATTTGTTTTCAATCCTATTTTTGTAAAATTTATCTATTTGTATGGAATGGTGTGATTTCAATAAAATCAATAAAAAAACAAACTTGCCCCAGTGTCATGACGCCCATCCTAAACATCTTACTTTAGTTTTATATGTGAAACAGAAAGTGCAGAGTACTGATCTTTATGCAGCTATGTAGATCACGTCACACACTTCCAGTTTCCCAGTATAAAATGGAGACGTCCATAATAAAATAATAATGGTAATATGCTAACTAATTATATCCCATACAGAAATACTCTGATAGGGAAAATAAATGTTTATTTTGAGTTCTCCAGAGTTTAAAACATTTAAATATAAACAAAACTCAACACAGAAGTTTTAAAAATAGTCTTACAACAAGTTGAAATTAAGCCAAGTCATAACTGGTGACTTTTGAAGAACAGGCGTTGGTGAAGCTTTGAGGTCCCTGAAGGTAAAGCCTTAGCCTGAGTGTCTGAGTCCTGAAAAATCACAACTACCTCAGCCCAGGCTTAGTGGCTCTAGAACTCTCTAGAACGCTCTCTGTCAGGTCAGTTTGTGAATCTCCTCAGTTCTCTGGGGTTTATTAAGCAGTTTTTAAGTTGTTTTTTAACCAAATACTATTAATTTTTTATTTTGCAGTTCTTAGCCTTTCATGTTTATTTTTAAATGTTAGTATTATGGTTTTTAAGTATTTGTTTTTTTTGTATTACAAAGACAGTAATGTAATGTCACGGCCATATTGCTTGGTGATGATGAAGCTTCTGTTGTTTATGGTTGATATGCAGGTTGTTACCACGTGATTCACAGCACATGATGTTTGATGTCATCTTCTTGTGAACACTTAAGATGGTGTTTCAGATATGTGGACATCCTCACTTTTGACTGTAAAATCAATAAGTTTGTGCGCCTCAAGCTGTTTTATTTTGTGTAGGAAAAAATCTTTTTTGTTAGTTTGGCCCTTGACTTTGGATCCCTCTTCTTTTTTTTAACTTATAATTCAGTGTAGACTTTTAACTTGTTGAATGTCTCTCTCTTTAAAGTTAATGAACCTCTGCTAAGCTTTTCTTTTTGAGTACAACTTTGCCTTCTCCATTAAACTTTTCTTCTCCCAGTACTTATGTCTCTGACTCCATGTGAACATTCTCTTTTTCATGTCACACATACACTACAGACAGATTAAAAAGCATTTATTACCTATTTATTTTCATATAAAGCCCTGGAATGGACATCATTATTATATGTATTATGTGCAAGTCACCTTTAAAATGAAGGAAGTTTTGAAAGAATTCACAAAAATCATTGATTAGCCGAATGTATGGGAGTATCATGAAAGAAACCTGTGAAATTTCAACAAGGCGATAAATCTATTGAGGACTTTATTACATTTAAAACCTTAGCTGTTGACTCAAATTGGGGATTCAGCTTTGGCAGTTCTGTTAGACAGCAACATCTCTAAGGAACTAAAAGAGAAGATGATTAATAATGATGGTGTTGACACCTTTGTAGAGCCATCAGTTTAGCATTAAAATTAGAAATTTGTCTTCGGGAAAGAATTTCTGGAACAAAAAAAAAAAAAATGAAAAACACATAAACAATTAGTGAAATATACAGCTTCTACAAAGTTAAACAACAAACTCCATTCCAGTTTAACCTGAATAAATAGGAGTTAGTCTTAAGGAACACCAACACTGAATCCTGGTAGGTCTGTGGACAAGACAGCAATGTGCTCAAAGCGTAAAGAGAAGATCAAATAAACAGGCGGTTCAGTTTAGGGGATGGTGGAGTGGGCTTATATAGTCAATCCCAACAAAAGTATATGTTTGTGTTATCAGTTCATGGTCAAAATAAACAGACAGATTGCTAAATATTTGTCCCAAAAGGGAAATTACACTTTTTTAACAGAAGTCTAATTATTGTTTGATTAAATAAATAAGTAAATAAATAAATAAATACAGTTATCAAATATTGTTGAATTGAAATGAAAATCAAATCAAACAAATCAAAAATTGTTGATTCAGTGGGCTTTTCTTGAAGTGATGTTACCAGCCCAGCACACCACAGTGTAGACAATCAGATTGGTCATCAGAGTTGTCGAAGATGTGAAAGATGTCACTTCCCATATTGAAGGAATGCAGTCTCCTAAGTCTGCTCTGCCCTTTCTTCTGTAGTTCCTCTGTGTTCCGAGACCCGTTCAACCTGTCATTAATGTGGACATCCCAAGTACTTGTAGAAATGAAACACTTCTACCTCCAGTGGGTGTAGAGGGTCTTTGGAGATGTCAATGTCAATAAAATAGTTACATTGCAGACAATTCTCTTTGCACCATGAAACAAACTTCTCCCTCTGACTCTTCTCCTCTGTCTCATCCCCTTTATCAATACACCCCATAAATGCAGAATCATCTGAGAATTTCAGCAGGTTACCTGACCTGCTGTTATATTTATAGTCTGAGGTGTGCAGAGTGAGGAGTAAAGCAGACAGGCCTTTTCCTTGTGGTGCTCCAGTGTTCCTCTCACAGTCCTTGATTCTCACAAACTGTGGTCTGCCTAACAGATAGTCCATCATCAGGATACCACAGGCTCATCTACCTGCATAGCTCTGAGCTGACCCCTTAACATGATGGCTGGATGTTACTGAAGGCACTGGAGAAATTTAAAAACAGAATCCTGCCAGTGCTGCCAGCTTTGTCCAGGTCAGAGTAAGCCTTGTGGAGCAGATAGATAATTGCATCCTTCACTCCAATCTTTGTCCAACAGGCAAACTTCAGTGGGTCCAGGTGGTCTACCACAAGGTGACTCATATAGTCCAGGACCAGTCTCTCAAAGGTTTTCATACAAATAGTGACAGCCTTCTTTGGAACTGGAACAATGCAGGATGTTTTCCTTTGCAGTAGATTTAGTAAGACTAAAAAATTGAGAAAATCCATCACAAAGCTGGTCAGCACAGACCTTAAGAACCTGCAGACTGACTGCATCTGGTCTTGTGGGTTTTGATACAGTATTCTGGCTAAGTCAAATATTGTACTAGTTCAGATCTCATTGATCAACTAAAATTGTAAAAGATTCCTCTTTGTATTATCAAGGGGTTAATGGAATTTGTCAAGTTCTTGTCAAGTTGAGTTGGTGTACCATAAGCTTAACACAAAATCAGAAAGACACAGACGAACACACAGAGACCCTCTCCACTTAAGCACTGATTCTAAGAGATGCCTGCACAGCCTGTCACCCCTCAGTACTCCACATGAGGACTCACTAGCTTTGCTTTCAGGTGTTTCTTCATCTGATCCTCTCTGAAGATCAGTTCATGAAGGTGGAAGTTTGCCATAATGGTGGCCATAAGTCCTTGTAGCTGATGCTTGAGGACTGACATACTGGCAATTTGATATGCAGAGGTGTGAATGGAAAAGGAGGCGGTGGTGGACAGAGGAGCAAGACCTTGCTCAGTAATAATGTGTTCAAGAGGGGAGAATACCTACATACTTGCTGCCTGGCCCAGAGATGACTGTCACCTGACCATGGTTTACATTCCTCGCCTATTCACAATCCTAATCTTGAGCTAATAAAAAAATTGGTGGCCCTTGGCGGGAAGAATCGGGTCCAGGCTGGTGGAAACCGGAAGAGACATCAGAAGTGTCAGGGTTGTTAATCTTCTAGTCTGCAGAAAGAGAGAGGAAGAGAAAAGGCATTAGTCGACAGTGCCCTCTGCCGTTCTGGCGGAGAATTACAATCTTCAGATCACTTAAACTGTCCCCTATGTGCATGTGTGTGATATAACTCCAGGTTTTTGTTTGTTTTTTAAAACCTTTTCTTTAATAATCTATATAATAAAAGCCCAGCGCGGTGTCCGTGTCCGGGTTCCTTTTGGCTGTATAGCTGCCCTGTAGAAAAGCCCCAGTCCTTCCCCTCTCAGAATTCCTGCTTACCCCCCTCCGTTCTTTCCCCTTTGCTTTTATTTTTCCTGTTCCCGAAAATCTTTTCAAAAGAAAAGTAAAGAAATAGACAGAGCGTCACATTAACGTCTTCTCCCCTCTGCCCCTACAGCGTCCACCGCGCTTCTCGCGTTTTTATTTATACAAACGCATTATATATAAAAACTATTTACAAAAAAAAAAATTAATCCAATTTTCCAAAGAGAACTATTTACAATACACATAGACTTTATACAAAAAAATCCTAATTATATATTCTCAACAAGTGAAAATTAAAGAAAAAAAATATATATATATATATAGCATACCTTTTCAAAACAAAAGTAAAGCAAATTGACAGAGCGTTACATTAACGTCTTCTCCCCTCTGCCTATTAAATAATAAATGAAATCGATTATAAATTATTAACACAAAGTAAATGAAATAAAAAAAATCATGAAAGAAAAAGAAACCACAACCAAAGAGCAAAGGCATGCCAGTCGCTCGCAAGAAACGGACACTCAGCATTCACACAGATTAGCTCAACGACGCGTCTCTGCCACACAACGAAAGGCAACTGAAACCCCTACTGAGAGAGAAGACAGATTACGCCGTGATCGCGAAAGAAAGAGGTAAAAGCGTGCCAATGAGACACCCGACGAGAGGTCCTCACGATTGAAAAACAACCGTAATATACAGAAACGTACGGTCTCCCAAGAAACTCTGAGTGAACGCTCTCACCGTTCTCACTCGCAACAAACTGACACTCACCACTCACAGACATTACCACAACGACGCGTCTCCACTCCTCTTCCTTACAACCATTTACACAATGTATACGATTCTGATTAGTCTGCGTCCCACACTTCGTGAATCATGGGTTTTGTTTTGAAATTTTGTTTCCCATGCAAAAATCAAATGCGGTGCGATGAAGGACCCAGTTCATGACTGTCAGGCGCGTTTAAACAGGGAGTCGTAGCGAGCGCCAAGTCGCTAGTCAAAATAATAAAATCACTGTGAATCCCCCACCACCTCACCTTTTCTTTTGGTGATTTTTACAGCATACTTGAAGAATTCCAGCCTTTTATATTAGTTGTTGGCCCTGATACTCACAAAACTTAAAGCCCCATTCAGATAATTATTTTTTTAAATTGAAAAAAAAAAAGATTTCTGTTAAAAATCTTTAAAATCACTGTTAAAAACAACTGACCCCCCCTTGATGTCATCCTTGTTAAATCAAGTAACAGAATACACATTGTTTAATAAATTAGACTTAACTGTAATTAAAAATGAAGCTGAATGGAAAACTGCATTTAGCTGACAACATGTCACTAATGAGCATCTTGCTGTTGTTCACCTTGTTGATTTTACAGTCAAAAGCGAGGATGTCCACATCACTGAACCGCCATCTTAAGTGTTCTGAAGAAGATGACATCACACATCATGTGCTGTGAATCAAATGGTAACAACCTGCATAGCAACCATCAACAACATCACTACCACCTTCACCAAGCAATATGGCTGTGACGTTACATTACTGTCTTTGCAATACAAAATTAACAAATACTTAAAAAGCACAATACTGACATTTAAAAATAAACATGACAGGCTAAAAACTTCAAAATAACAAATTAATGGTAGTTGGTTAAAAAAAATGAACTGCTTGATAAACCCGAGAGGATTGAAGAGATTCACAAACTGATCTAACAGAGAAAGTTCTAGAGCCACTGAGCCTGGGCTGAGGTAGTATTGATTTTTCAGGACTCAAACACTCAGACTGAGGCTTTAGTCAAAGTCAAAGTGAACTTTATTGTCATCTCAACCATATACAGATACACGAAGTTGCGAAGCTCAGGGTCCACAGTGTAACAGCATGAAGTGCAATAATAAATTAAAAATAATTAAAAATAGAATTAAAATTTAAAATTAAAATACAAACAAGACAAGACATTGTGCAAAGACAAGACAAAGAAGTAGCAGCAATATTGACGTGTAGTTAGCAATATGAACATTGATGCAATGTATGGTATTTGCAATCTAGATACATAAATATAGTCAATAGATATGTAATATAATAAATAAATAATAAATAAAAGATATAGATAATACAGAAATTATCAGTGTATGATAATAGTTGATTAAGATGTGTAAACAATGACAGGTCAGAATGTTTCACAGCAGAAGGATAACAAGAGTGTCAAAATACTTAAAGGTCAGTATGAGATTTTCAGTTCTTCTCTACCTGCACACTCGTCTTTGCAGGACAGTGACTTGCATGTATAAAAGTTCTGTTTTTAGAGGTGGTTGAGGCCGTGTGGAAGGTCCCAGGGGACAGCCTGGTGTTAAGGAGTCTAACAGCTCTCCTGCAGCTTGGCAGATCTGCCTTTGATGCTGCAGTATCTTCTCTTCAATGGCAGAAGTGTGAAAAGTCCATGTGAGGGGTGTAAGGGGTCCTGCACAATGCTGTAGGCCTTGCGGACACTGCGTTTGTAAAATATGTCCTGTAGTGAAGGGAGAGGCACCCCAACAATGTTCTCTGCTGTCTTCACTATCCTTTGCAGGCTCTTGCGGTCGGATATGTTGCAGTTGCCATACCAGACAGTGATGCAGCTGGTCAGAACACTCTCACTGGTGCCTCTGTAGAACATGGTGAGGATGGAAGGGGGAAGACTTGCTCGCTTCAGCCATCTCAGGAAGTGTAGTCTCTTCTGGGCTTCCTTGATTAGTGATGAGGTGTTATGCATCCATGTAAGTTTCTCAGTTATGTGCACACCAAGGAACTTGGTACTCCTAACATTCTCCACATCTAAACCGTTGATGCTGAGTGGGATGTGGGCAGGATGTGATTTTCTGAAGTCCACAATTATCTCTTTTGTCTTGTCGACATTGAGAGAGATAGATTGTTGTCTTCACACCATGCAGACAGCCATTCCCCCTCATCTCTGTATGCTGTTTCATCATCCCTGCTTATCAGTCCCAACACCATCGTATCATCCGTAAACTTGATGATGTGGTTGGTGTTGTGCGTGGCTGTGCAGTCGTGAGTCAGCAGGGTGAAGAGCAGTGGACTAAGCAGGCAGCCCTGTGGCGCTCCAGTGCTCAATGTGATGATGCTGGAAGTGTTGTAGCCCATCCGAACCGACTGGGGCCTCTCTGTCACGAAGTCCAGGATCCAATTGCAGAGGGTGGTATTCAGGCCCAACCTGCTCAGTTTTACAACCAGCTTTGGAGGAATGATTGTGTTGAAGGCGGAGCTAAAGTCTATGAATAGCATCCTGACAGATGTGTCTTTTTTAATCTAGATGTGTCAGGGAGAGGTGAAGGGAAGAGCAAATGGCATCCTCAGTTTACCTGTTTCAGCGGTATGTAGACTGAAGAGGGTCAAGGGAGGCAGGGAGATTAGTCTTTATGTGTGACATGACTAACCTTTCGTAACACTTCATGATTATTGGTAAGTGCAACTGGTCGGTAGTCATTCAAGCATGTCACTGATGACTTCTTCGGCACTGGTATGATTGTGGTCGACTTGAAGCATGCTGGGACTGGTGACTGGCTCAGAGATGTGTTGAAGATGTCTGTGAGGACACCAGCCAGTTGACGGGTGCATTCTTTGAGCAAACGGCCAGGTATATTGTGAAGTTTGCAGCCTTGCGTGGATTGATTCTGGATAGAGTCCTCTTCACGTCAGTTATGGAGAGACAGAGTACCTGGTCAGTGGAGGAAGGTGTTGCTTTCCTCGCAGGCTCTTTGTTCTGCGCCTCAAACTGTGCGAAGAAGTTGTTCAGCTCATCCGGTAGGGAGGCATCACCATCGCTGCTGTGTGGGTTGGGCTTGTAGTTTGTAATTGTCTGAACGCCCTGCCACATACGACATGTGTCTCTGGTGCTGCTGAATTGTTTGTTGATCATCTGTGCGTATGCCCATTTAGCTCGCTTTATAGCGTGAGACAGGTTGGCTCTGGCCACCCTGAGGGTGGCCTTGTCTCCAGATGTGAAGGCTGCATTTCTGATTTTGAGCAGCTTGTGCACTTCTCTCGTCATCCAGGGTTTTTGGTTCACTGTTGCGGTAACATCCTCAGTAGTACATACAGAAAGCACCTGTCAAAGGAGATGTTAGATTGATTGATGACTTTAAGCCCCGCCCCAAATATGAAAATATGATTTATGAAAATATGAAAATATAAAAATATGAAAATATGATTTATGAAAATATGAAAATATAAAAGGGCAGCACGGTGGCGCAGTGGTAGTGCTGCTGCCTCGCAGTTTGGAGACCCGGGTTCGCTTCCCGGGTCCTCCCTGCTTGGAGTTTGCATGTTCTCCCCGTGTCTGTGTGGGTTTCCTCCGGGTGCTCCGGTTTCCTCCCACAGTCCAAAGACATGCAGGTTAGGTGGATTGGCGATTCTAAATTGTCCCTAGTGTGTGCTTGGTGTGTGGGTGTGTTTGTGTGTGTCCTGCGGTGGGTTGGCACCCTGCCCAGGATTGGTTCCCTGCCTTGTGCCCCGTGTTGGCTGGGATTGGCTCCAGCAGACCCCCGTGACCCTGTGTTCGGATTCAACGGGTTGGCAAATGGATGGATGGATGGATGAAAATATAAAAATATAAAAATATGAACTATACCCCGCCCCTGGGGGTTTGACCACCATCATAATTGATCATCTCTAAACCCCGCCTTTTAGGGTGGGTCTTTTGTAAATCGGACACTTATCACGCCCCATTAACAATACTCACGCCCCCGAGGTATGCCTTTATCTCTCTATCCGCCTATAGGGTTAGGGGTGAGGCATGTCTCTCACCCTCGACTGTGGTAGGAGACGAAAGAGTTCTTGTATAAAATTCTAGTCATTTAGTGAAAACGCCATGACACACAAACGCAAACAGAATGGACGGTCTTGTGAATGCTCCTAAGAAACTGAAAGCAAACAGGGTGTCCAGAACGTTACGGGAGTTACGGGAACCACGCTTCAGCTCTGCCTGGTACGATTCTAACTGTGCTTTGTGCCGGGTAGAGGTAAAAAGAAATCCTGAGGGACAGCTCACGATCGCCGTTTCCAAGAAGGAGCCTATCCTTCCCGAATATAACGAGGCCGGTCACGAAGAAGGAGGAAGATAAAGAAAATGTGATAAAGGAGCGAGTGAGTGAAATTAATTTTTCTATAAAAGACTGGACTTTTTTTAAAGCTCTTATGCCAAATATCCATCCATTCATTTTCCAACCCGCTGAATCTGAACACAGGGTCACGGGGGTCTGCTGGAGCCAATCCCAGCCAACACAGGGCACAAGGCAGGAACCAATCCCGGGCAGGGTGCCAACCCACCGCAGGACACACACAAACACACCAAGCACACACTAGGGCCAATTTAGAATCACCAATCCACCTAACCTGCATGTCTTTGGACTGTGGGAGGAAACCGGAGCGTCCAGAGGAAACCCACGCAGACACTGGGAGAACATGCAAACTCCACGCAGGGAGGTCCCGGGAAGCGAACCCGGGTCCCCAGGTCTCCCAACTGCGAGGCAGCAGCGCTACCCACTGCGCCACCGTGCCGCCCTGCCAAATACTGATGAAGCTATTTATCAAGGAATGATAAAAAAGAATGAAAAAGAATGATGAAAAGAATTAAAAAGAAAATTGGAGGAGTAGTTTAGCATGTTGAATAATTCATGCTCGGAGGAGGAGAAAGAAAACTGGGAGTCAACCGCCCCCTAAGTGAGCGGAGATAAATACAGAGGTCTTTTCCATAGTGTACATTAACCTAAAACCCTATCGAGATGTCTTCAACTAACTACCCTTCTGAAGCTGGTGCTAGCTGGGCCAGTCGTCTCCCCGTTCTCTCGGCCTCTGAGGTGACAGAAGTCCTCGACATTTTTATGCGCTCTGAAGAACCACGCTCGGGGGGTATGGAACATACATCCGCCGCTGACTACCTGTTTTGGCCGGCTAACCTTCAAGCCAACACCGCCTACTCTACTCCCGACGAGATGATCGACACTAACCTACAGCCCCGCTACTCTGCTGCAGACCAGATGCTGACAGACAACGATGTGTTTAGGCCGGCTAACCTTCAAGCCAACACCGCCTACTCTACTCCTGACGAGATGATCGACACTAACCTACAGCCCTGCTACTCTGCTGCAGACCAGATGCTGACAGATAATGATGTGTTTTGGGCGGGTAACAACCAGCACCCCGCCGGCTACGTTCATGATCAGTCCTGTTGGTCTATGGAACAGACAGCGGCAGTCAACGGCCTGTTTTGGCCCGACGACATCGTACCTAACTCCGGGTACTCTGCTCCTAACAACTCTCCTTCAGACCCACCGTCTTGGCCGGATCTTCTGATGCCCTCAAATGACCAGATCTATTGGCCTGAACCTCAGTTACCCGCCCCTGATGATATGTATTGGCTGGACAGTCTCCTGGAGAACCGTACAGTACCTGACTTTTTTGTCCCTGTTGAGGATGCTCTGGGGAGCCTAACGGGCGCTAAGGAGATAGCCGTGCAGGCCATGCGGCAAGAAGAGGCCGTGGACGAACTGGTAGATGCTCTGTCCGCATGGAAGCCATCGTCCCAGTATGCTGATTATGGTGGTATGAGCCTTGAACAAACTAACAGGCCCCTGGGTGAAACACTTCGAAAGACTCTGAAACTGATCAAGAGTTTGATTGCGGCTCTGCTGGACATAATAGTTGATCGGGACCTAAAAAGCACCTGTCAAGGTTGTTTCATAGATCACCCCAGCCAGACGCAGCATACGTGTCTCTTTGAGTCTGACTCTGTTTATCAGGTTGGCCGCTTTCAAGAGGTTCTGACTGTTTTCCGTAAACCGTGGCTCAGGAGCCTGGTCATAAAGACTCTGGGTTGCTTCAACATCTTTCCGCCTTTTCAAAAGGTTCATTCATTTCTTCAAAATGCTGTAGATGAACTGGAAAATGAACATTCTATTAGCGAGGCTATTGTACAAGCCTTTCACAACATGGATGATCTCTCTTACTCAAAAATACGTGAAATATCCGATGCTTTCTCTAAAAGGTATTTTTCTGTACCTGACATGACCGATGCACCTTTGGGGTTTTACGGGGAATACGACATAGAAAAATCAAACAAAGTGTCTGAACTCAATGTGCCTGTGCTATGAAATGTTTTAATAATGTTTTTAATACTGTTGTTTTGAAATTTTAATAATGTTTTGAAAATTACCAATAAAGCCTCATTTGATTTTTCAACCATTGACATTTTTCTTTCACCGTCGGCAATGGAGGGTTACTTGAAAAAAGTTTATTATAACCCGACAAATCCTGGTAGCTTTGGGGGAAAAGACTGTTTGAAAAGAGCTCTTGAGGTTTCGGGTCAGAAAAGTAATGACCAACAGGTGTCGGATTGGTTATCCGGTCAATATGCTTATACAATTCACAAACCCGCTAGAAGGCATTTTAGGAGAAATAAGGTTTATGTATCTGATATAGACTCGCAATGGCAGATGGATTTAGCGGACATGACAAATGTGTCCGAGCATAATCTGGGTTATAAATATTTGTTTACCTGCATCGACATACTTTCTAAGTACGCGTGGGTACGACCCCTGAAGAACAAAATGGGTAAGGAAGTGACAAGAGCCTTCCAAGAAATTCTGAGTGCCGGGTGTACTCCAAAGAATCTCTAGACCGATAAGGGCAAAGAGTTTTTCAACCAAGATTTTCAAAAGCTGTTAAAGAAGATCGGAATAAAACATTTCACCACAGGAAACGAATTAAAGGCCTCCGTGGTGGAGAGATTTAACCGCATACTAAAATCTAAAATGTGGAAATATTTCAGCGCTTATAACACGAGAACCTACATCGATAAATTGCCGGATCTAGTATACTCTTGCAACAAAAGCTATCATCGAAGCATAAAAATGGCTCCTTCCGATGTAAACATGTTAAATTCCTGGAAAGTTTTCAAAAACTTATACGGCGTAGCTAGCCCCCCAGGTCCGCTGTTGTTTAAGTTCAAAGTAGGAGATACAGTTAGGGTGTCTAAACCCAGACATCCTTTTCAGAAAAGTTATGAACAAACATTTTCAGATGAAATCTTTACCGTATCTGAACTTGTACCTAGGGCACCGGCTGTGTACAAACTGAAAGACTACGATGGTGAAGAGCTTGTAGGATCCTTTTACGACCCTGAATTACAGAAAATTAAAGTCGGATCCACAGACGTTTACAGGATTGAAAAAATACTGGCTAGGAAAGTTAAGAATAAAAAACGACTCATTTTAGTCAAATGGCTAGGCTGGCCAGAAAAATTTAACAGCTGGATACCGGAGAGCCAAACCCAAGATGTTCAATAAAATCGAGAAGGGTCCGGCTGCAGGTCGCAGACTTGGCCTTCCACGCCCCTGGCCTTCCACGCCCCCGGCCTTCCACGTCTCCTGCCTTCCACAGTCTGCCCCACAACTGCCTATAGTCCGTAGAAAGAGAAGAAGAGCTGCTGTACAGTTTTTCCAATTCGAAAAAGAAAAGGAGCTGAAAACGTTTTCCCACACGGAACAATGGCACAACAGAACCAGGTATGGACTCACAGAATAAAAAGCTCAGTATATTTAAAGAAACTTTAGATCCATTAAACAAAACTAATGAGATGTACGATTATATACAGTATAGTGAATCCAAGTGTTCTCTGTTTATCGTCATTACTGACATATCCTATTTTTAAGCATATCGTTTTAATTATTTTTTACCTCTTGTATTGTTTCTTTTTAATATTTGCCGTATTATTTCATCTATATTAACTTTTTCACTTATTTATGAGATGCTATGTAGAGAATCTGCAATGTTAGTGTACAATATGAAAGGTATTTATGTTTATCGTCGTCATTAATGTATGTTAAATATCTTATCTTAACTTAGTTAAGTTAGCTATTTATAAAAGCACGTTAGCGCTTTCTGCTAAATTAGTATTACATATTATTTTTGTCTTGATTTCCACAGTCACATTTCACCATAAAGGCAGAGAATATAAAAACAACTTTGATAACATTGATTAAATATCCAAATGAATCCAAGTGCCCTCTTTGTAAAACGCACAGAGACTACAGCATCCTGCTACGTCACCTTCAGAGTCATGAAGGCCACATTGTCAAGTATGCAGGTAGTATATGTACAGGGTATGCTAAGACTGTGTGCTTGCAAACAATACTGACGTTTAGACTTCTGAACTGGAACTTTTTTTAAATACAGGTTAAAAAGCTGAGCATTTTCCGTTGTTTGGCAGGTTTTACTATTTACAGATGTAACACAGGGTGTGTCCCAAGTGGCCAATTCCATTGTTGTTTTTGTTTAAAAGTCATTGTCAACAGTTTATTGTATGTCAGTATATAATATTTTTCTTTGATTAAATTTTTTTACCCCTTGTATTAGGGCCTCCCTAGTGTGTGCTTGGTGTGTGTGCGCCCTGCGGTGGGCTGGGATTGGCTACAGTGACCCTGTAGTTAGGATATATAGCGGGTTGGATGAAGGATGGATGGATGTATTAGGGCCTTCCAAGCCAAATGAATAGCCATGGCTCTGGAATTTCCATGTTGATGGTATGACCATTTCATATTGTAACTATCATTTTTTGTATGTCTGTATTTAATGTTGTGTCCAGGTTTCCAAAGGACCATTTTGTGGTGTCTCTGTATTTCATCCTCGAGAGCCCCCTTCAATTTTAATGAGTTATGTCTCAACTTTAGTCCTCTCTTCTTTCATTGTAGTATTTGTAGAGGGAGGATTATATCTGGTTGCTGGTTCCGATTTTTGTCACCTTCTACAATTTGTGTTGGATATTTGTGTTATGTTTAACTTATTTTATCATATTTGTTTTTTTTTTTAATTTCAACATACTGTCCCTAGTGGTTTTGAAGTTCCAGAAACGCCTACCTTTCAAAATCCAGATCATTTAAATGTGTTTATAATGGTTTGCATAAATATTTTTGTAACATTAAACTCCTTTTAACAACGTGACTCTGCTCAGTCCTCTTTAGAATGACATGCTGGCTTTGTGGAAGAGCTGGTGTAGAATGTTACTTGAGAACTTCAGCCCCAAGGGGTAAATGACATTTAAATTTCCTTTAATAACTTTAATTTAGTTCTGCAGCAATATGACAAATATACTTAGCCATATTGTAAATCAAAGTCGAATAGTCCAAATGTTTACCATTATAAACTTAGTGCTTCTTTTTGAAATCACTGAAGTAACTGCTCACATCAGACTGAGCGAGCAAACGCCTTTCTAAATGAAGGCCAAGAACCATACAAAAAATTAGAAGGTACAGAAACAATGAACAGCCAGGACAGGGTCATTTATTGTGCTTATTCTTTTGGTTCTTTTTTAACATTTCCTTAGGTAAATATTATTTTCTATGTTTTTAGGTTTAGACTTTATTGAGCCATTAATGAGAAGACAGAAGATGAGTAAAGACTTGGCACTACATCTGAAATGAACAAATGTCTTGCTATTCTGTTCCATAGCACTGCATTCTGCAGATTTCAGATTTTTTCTTTTAGAAGAAACGTCAGCGTCCCTTCTCCAACATCCAGCACAGGGCACAGATAAGCAGGTACAGACACCTCATTTTATAAACTTCCATAAGAAAGATAAATTACATTTTGTTGATGCTGACTTACAATGCCTGTGGTATAGTGAATAAAATGTATAAAAAGACTTAATGCTTGTCTCAGATGCCGACTGTTAATCGTTAAGCAGTAGGAGTCAAAGCCCAAAAGACTAAAAGCCTGTTTTATATCTTCTGACAAACTGGAGTACTAGTACAACTCTTGAATCTGTGATCAAAAGCAGCAGTGTTAATAATGTATAATAAATTAAATTTACTGTACATTATTTTTTTTACTTTCCTTACATTCCTTGTAAATGTGGAGGAAAAGGCTATGAGCTTTATGATGACCATGTAAAGAATTTCCTTTCTTTCTTTTTTAATATAATGTATTACAGCAGCATGGAATCCTTCAGCATTTCACCGAGGCACAGAAGTGGTGTGCTGAGAACATTTCTGTGTTCAGAGGGCGAATCTCACTCCCTGCATTACTGTCAATGGACAAAGACGACACTGAGGAGGCCCTTCAGAAATTTGATTTGCTATCTGAATTTCCAGAAGAAGAGGAGAGAGAATATGTCTTTAGATATATTTTTTTCACATATGGAAGACATGCATCTGTTTTTAGATTAACGTGAGAGGAAAAAGGAAAATGACTGAGTTTTGTGAGAAAATGTAACAAACCTACATGTCCCTCATTGTTCAGTTACAACCTACAATTCTTGTTCTATATTTTATATATTCTTTAACTTTTTTGTAATAAATGTTTCAAACCAACTTCATCTTTACAGTCCATTGTCTTAGTGTTATGTATTAAAATAATGTTTTATAAAGCAGGGCAAGGCAATATTTATTTATAAACCACATTTACAACAGCAGCCAGAACTGAACCAAAGTGCTGTACAAGAAAGGGTAAAAGAAGCAGTTCAAATATACCGTATGTACACAGCACAAAACTGCAAGAATAACCAGCCATTACATAAAAGATAAACTTACAATACCCATATATACATATTTATAATCCTGAATGTACGTGAGCCAAAATATACAAAAAATGTCAACCTCTTGGAGGGTCAAATGGCAGCAAAAAGAAATAAGACTTTAATGATGACTTAAAAATGGCCTGTGATGGAGCAGACCTAATATAATAAGGAGAGCCATTCCAGAGAAAAGGAGCAGCCACCACAAACACCCAATTCCTCCTTTGCTTCAGCCTCAACCTCGGCACAACTAAGAGCATTGGGCTAGTAGACCACAGGGATCTTGTTGGCACATACAAGTGAAGAGATTCCAAGAGGCAAGATGGGGCTGATCCACTCAAACATTTGAAAACAAGAAACAGAATTTTAAAATCAATTCTGAAATGGACCAGAAGCCAGTGAAGTGAGGTCAGTATTGGTGAAATATGGCCACATTTACGAGAGCCTTCAATAAGCGAAAAGCAAAGTTGTGGAATAGTTGTAGGCGTCGTAACAGGGCTTGACCAATACCTACATACAAAGAACTGCAATAGTCCAAACGAGATGCTGTAAAAGCTTGGATGGCCTTTTCAAGATCACAGAAAGAAAGGAAAGCCTTTACCTTAAAGTCTCAGCTGGAAAAAGCTTCATTTAACTTCACAATTTATCTGTCTGTCGAGTTTGAATGAGTGGTCACAGATCACACCTGGGCTAACTGAAGCTTTATGATACGTATATGGAAAGGGGTCCAAGAGCAATATCAGAGACACTCAAACTTTCTTAACTCTTGAACACCATGATCACAGTTTTATTATCATTTAGTTTAAGAAGATGCATTGCCATTCAGGTTTTAATATCATTCAAGCACACATGGAGAGTCTGTATTTTCTCGCCTTGATTTTAGTGGCAAATATATTTAAGTGTCATCAGTATAGAGAAGCCATACTTGTTAACAATGGAGCCTATAAGGTAACATGCCTATCAAAAAGATAGCTGGTCCAAGGATGGAACCCCACAAGTAAGAGGAGCTACAGAGGATGAGAACTCACCCAAATGAATAGAAACATTCCTATCCATATTACTAACCGAGAATGCTAAACCGGATGATGGACGCAGGCACATCCGGCCATGGGCCGTAGCTGCAAAAAGACTTACTGCGCAGGCGCAAAAAGAGGACCCGAGAAAGACGGACAAAAAAGGGCGACAGAGGCGGATGAGGGTCCGCGAGAGACGCAGGCGCAAAAAGAGTCCGACAGGAGCACAGAAAACAGGAGTGAGCACATACAGAAAGGAGTCACAAAAATGAGGCTCAACAAGCACCAAAATAAGGAAAAAAAACATTAAAGAGTACTCAAACGAGGGGAAAGCACGAAACACATTGCACACGAAACTAAACACACCACAAAAAAAAGAACAGACGAGCGCACAATAGCAAGGCACGACCATACCCCCGCCACCCTACAGGCACGGGACGGGACGGGACGGGACACACACCAAGAGGGGGATTCAACAAGCCCATGGAAGACCAAAAAAAAGAACACAAAACCACCCCACAGACCCTACAAGCAAGGGACGGGACACACACAAAGAGGGGGAGAGAGGCGGATGAGGGGCCGCGAGAGACGCAGGCGCAAAAAGAGTCCGACAAGAGCACAGAAAACAGGAGTGAGCACATACAGAAAGGAGTCACAAAAATGAGGCTCAACAAGCACCAAAATAAGGAAAAGGCACATAAAAGAGTACTCAAACGAGGGGAAAGAGTAGTCAAACGAGGGGAAAGCACGAAACACATTGCACACGAAACTAAACACACCAAAAAAAAAGAACAGACGAGCGCACAATAGCAAGGCACGACCATACCCCCCCCCCCCCCCCCACCCTACAGGCACGGGACGGGACGGGACACACACCAAGAGGGGGATTCAACAAGCCCATGGAAGACCAAAAAAAAGAACACAAAACCACCCCACAGACCCTACAAGGAACGGAAGAAGAATGGCAGAATCTCCAGGATTAGTAATTGGGAAGAGGTCACCGTTAACCTTTAACAAGGATGTTTCAGTGCTGCAAGAACATCTGTATCTGGATTGGAATTTTTCCAGAATACTATTTTCATCTAGAAATGTTTGAGATAGGACAACTTTTTCAAAGACTTTAGATAAAAAAGGCAGTTTAGAAATTGGCCTGAAATTTGACACATTAGAGGGTCCTTATTTTGTTTTTTATAATATGTTTCTGCACCACAGCGTGTTTCAAGGCAGCAGGAACACAACCAGAAATCAAGCTAGCATTTATTAAGGTAACAATACTTGGTCTGACAGAATCAAAAAAGCCCTTAACTAATCAAGAGGGGACACTGACCAGGGGACACATTGTAGGATTCAGGCGTTACACCAAATCAGACAACAGACACGATGACACACGCAGGCACAAAGTGGTCAAAGACAGCTGAACACACTATGGGAAGAACCCTGAGCAGGCAGTGACACCGATGACCTAATAACAGTAATCTTATTTACAAAAAAGTACACCTCCGTTTGGAGAGTAAGTTGGGGTATGCAACAAATGACAAATTCCTAATACAAGAAATGGTATATGGCGATTAAATGATTTAAAATCACTAAAAAATTGATTTGTAATTATTGTATCGACCCAAAGGAAACATTTTTAAAGTTAAGTTTAAAATCTGTTAGTTCAGTTCCAAAATAAATAAAAGTGCATGGAAGTGGAAGTGCAACTTTCAATAATGCAAATGTTTGCATTTCTTTAGAAAAACAAACGATATAATATCTATTAAGCAATTTGAGAGATTGCTTCACTTTTTTTGATAAGTACATATTTATTAGTTAGGGTCCCAGGGAGAACAATTATGCATTAAAATTAAAAACCAGGTAAACATTTGAAAGTTTAATAACTCCACTTGAAATTTATCAACATTATAGCAGCAGCGAAGAACAAAATTAAGAAAACACAATTCAAGACAAACAATGGAAATGAAAGTATGAACTGTATTAGTAAGCTGGATCATTTAAAAAATTGTTCAATATTTCTTTTGAACTCGAAAGTTTAGACCTTTATTTTCATGCCTGTTGATTGCTTTGTTGTGTTATTGATCATCATTTATTTTGTAATATAATAAATTAATGTCATTAACGGAATTTTCCTTTATTGAACGAGGTTCCAGAAATAATGTCAGACAGGCCGTTTAGTACAAAAGTACCATAAAAATAATTTCAAATATTTTGAAAGATAGAATTCACTATAATAGCAGTTAGAGCATCCACATTCAAATTTAGTATGGCGTTTCCTTAATCTAAAAATATGTTATGCCCTCTTTCTTTTAACAATCGAATCCTGACTCATAAATTATAAAACTGTTTTTTAAGTAAACACGACAGTAATACCATAAAGAGAAACTCGGATTCTTGCCTCGTGATTCCCGGAAGCCATATTAATATCGCCTTTTAGGGTTACATGGTAAATCAACGTTACTAGTTATTCAACGAAAGCGATGTTACAGAGGACGGACGCGAATGCTGGGGGCGTGGTGTGGAAGGCAGGAGGCGCGGAAGGCTGGGGGCGTGGAAGGCCGAGTCTGCGACCTGCAGCCGGATACAATTGATAAAATCCAGAGTGCTCCTAATCGACTCTTCATTCTCTAGTGGTATACGATGGAGCGCAAAAGTTTTTTTGTGACTCTACCGAGCAACGCTTCCTCAGACATTTTCCCTAACAACACAATTTTCAATTTCACGACGAAGCTTGCTAAACCCATAGAATTAGAAGGTTCTTGGGAAGTCGGTCTAGCCGAAATTCAGTACCCACATACGTGGAATACCATAGACAAACCGGATAACGAATTCTATGTTTCAGCTCCGGGGGTAAAAAAAACATTACTACATTCCATGCAGATATTACGAAGGTATTCACGACCTACTGTCTTTTAAGAATTCGACAACCTTAAGCCTGCCCACTTTGACAGATGTTGCAGCTGGATTTGTCCCTTCTGAGAACCCTGTGAAATTCAGTTATAATGCTGTGGAAAGAAGAGTCTACGTGGTACCGGGTGAAAAGGATGAAACTATACACTTAAAAGGACAGCTGGGTTGAATATTAGGAGTGCATCCTGATCAGACTCGGGGTTTAACTTATAAGGCACCTTTCCCCGCCGACATCAGGGCCGGCTTTTACACTTTGTACGTGTACGGGGATATGGTATCTCATCAGAGAGTTGGAGACAGCTACGTGCCCCTTTTGAGGTGTGTTCATATAGAGGATCAGGCTAATAAAATTACAACCATCACATATGACAAACCGCATTATGCCCCAGCCAGCAAGAATCATTTTGACACATTGACTATTGAAATAAAGACGGACCAGAACAAAAACGTGCCATTTCAGTTTGGTAAGGTGATAGTGAAGCTGCATTTCAGACCCGTCAGGCACTGTATGCACGACTGAAACAATGAGGACTTACCAGGACCCGACACCTTACATCCAATATTATCAGACCCAAGTGGGTAACGGATTACCGGGATTCTCTGGATCCCTTGTAATGTATGGTGGGGGGATTGGAGGAATATTTCGAGGATTGTTTAGAAGAGCTTTACCTCTCCTGAAAAAAGGCTTTGACATCGCAAAACCACACATCAAATCCGCGGCTAAAAATATTGTAAAAGATGTGATCACAGGTGCTATATCCAGTGCTGCGGGTGGAGTCCTAGAAAAGCAGGAGGGAGCAGGCTTGATGGTCATGAGAAAGACAAAACGCAAGAGACCACCGGGGTCGCGTGAGGGCCCACCAGTCAAAAAGGCCAGGCGCACTATTTTTACAGCATTATCTAAACGTCGTCAGAAGAGGAACAAGACTAAAGCAAGCAAAAAGAAGAAGAGAGACATTTTTTAAGAGAAGATGGCTTTCGTACACAGAATGTCTGGAGAGTGTGTCAAATCTGAACTGGATCTGTTTACAGTGCCTTTCACTCAAACGAGTGTAGATAAAAGTATATACGTTGAAGTCCCACCACTCTCAGCCCTCTCTGAAGTAGCTCTGCTAGAATTTCTCATAGCCGGAAATGGGGAAGATTACCTGGACTTGAATAACACTCTTCTACACCTAAGGGGAAAGATAGTGAACGCTGATGGGACTAACATACCTGCCGGGGCAAAGGTCGGATTTGTCAACTACCCTATAGCCAGTTTGTTTTCCCAAGTTGATGTCACCCTGGGGGACCGCCTAATATCGCAGAGTTCAAATTGTTATCCTTACCGAGCGGTCTTAGAAGGTCTGCTAAATTACAGCCAAGAGACTCTTCATTCTCAGTTTGCTACAGGACTTTTTTACAAAGATACACTTAACAAATTGGAAGAGACAGACCCCGCCGGAGAAAACATCGGTTTTAATAACAGAAGCACCTATACAGCCGGTAGCAGGACTGTTGAACTTCTGGGGCACATACATACAGATCTCTTTTTCCAGAAAAAACTATTATTGAACAGCCTAGACGTGAAGATTAAAATGGTTCGGAACAAAGATGAATTCTGCTTAATGTCCGGTGATGACGAACGATACAGAGCAATCATAACATCAGCCTCCCTGTTTGTAAAAAAAGTAAAAGTTTCACTGGCCGTGAAATTAGGACACGCTCATGCCCTTACATCAGCCAATGCTAAATACCCTGTGGAAAGGGTGAATATGAAAGTATTCAGTATGCCCGCGGGAATCTGAGTATGCAATCAAGAAAACCTGTTTCTGGGTCAACTATCAAAGTATGTGGTGATTGGCATGGTGGATAATGAGACCTTTTCGGGGTCTTATACACGGAACCCGTTCAATTTCAAACACAACGATGTAGAGTTCCTGGCTCTGTACATGGACGGTGAATAGATTCCTGCCAAACCTTTTCAACCAGACTTTGTAAGCGGCAATAGTGCTAGAGAATATTATAATCTGGTATTGGCCACTGGTAAGCATTTGAAGGATCAAGCTCTATCTATCAGCCGTTCAGAGTTCTCGCAAGGATATACTCTTTTCGCTTTTGATCTAACCCCCGATCAAGAATGCGGTGATCATTTTTCATTAGTTAAAACTGGAAACATGAGATTTGAATTACGCTTCCGCGTCCCTCTCCCTAGGACCGTCAATCTAATAGTATATGCGGTCTTTGACAACATCATTAAAATCAACCAGAGACGTAATGTTCTGAATGACTACTAATAAACACCATGAATACAAAACAATTAACAGAACTACTGTCCCAAGACCCCTACACCGAAAGATATTTCCGTGGTGTACTGGCGTGTGATCAACTACCAGAAAAAAATAATGGCTTGCCGGCCATGTTTGTAGTGAATACTCACCGTCAAACCCAACCCGGAGAACACTGGCTGGGGCTTTACCTCACAGAAGACGGAAATGGGGAGTTTTTTGATTCCTATGGAAATCCTCCGGACTTCATCTACTTCCCGAATGACATTTACCGTTTCTTAAGCAAAAACTGTAAACAAATCATTTACAATAACCGACAGCTTCAAAGCTGGTTCTCAGACAAATGCGGTCAACACTGCCTCTTCTATTTGCATCAGAGAGGAAAAGGTCTCCCGTACACCTCTGTAATAAAGTATTCTGAGGACGTGAACAGTAATGACTCTATGGTCTCTAAATTTGTTCGTTCCTGGCTTCCTTCGCCGGGACTCTGTTTTTATCAGTACCCTTGCGTGCAAAGATCAGAGACCTATAAATATTTCAGTAGACGGTTAAAGGATGACGACACTCTGTAATGAGATAAAATTATATTTAATAAACAAATAATTTTACAAATTAATAAGCGATCCATTCCAGTCTTTTTTTTCTCGGTTTCAGTCGGTAGGGGCTAACTTCTGTTTGATGAGCAGGGATGGGGGGCGGCGGGTGGCTTAAAACTTTCAAGGAGTTCTCTCATTTCATCATTAGGTACGACAGAAAATGGAATGTTCAAACCGGCCATGGCGTTTACAAATTCCTTCCACCCCCGCGGTCTCCTATGTTCAGGTATCGTATGAGAAGCGGTCAGATTACAGACCAAATCCACCATGTTGGATCCGACCAAAGGTTTACCTTCTAACCACAGCTCTCCACGATTATTCCAAAACGCGTGATGGGGATTAACGGACATTTTATGTAAAACAAATTCAACATTTTTCTTTGCTTTTACAGGCGCGCTTCTCAAAACTCTCTTGCCAAACCTTGTCCTCAGACACCTTGACTGATCCAGGGCCCCCCTCGCCATTTTCTTCTTTTGGTAATACGAGCGGCTGACTGCTAGTTTCTTTATCGGCCTTTTTAACTAGAGTCAGATATCTCTGCAAGATAGAAGTGTAAAGCTTCACCTTCTCGTCAGCCCCTATATCACAGCGTTGCAGGACGTTTCTCATTTCTTTGTCCAGTTCAGTTTCTGTGGCACTCAAGAGATTGTTCGGGTTAGCACTCTTTTGCTGAAAAAGAGACATTTGTTGCTGCGGGACCAAATAAATTTTTTGAGCGTATTCCATGTTTATGCTCTAGAAGCTAGTAAACTGGATATGAATGACACGGTGACGCTTAAAAGAGCTCCCAAAAACACTCCTTTCTGGTTCAGAATAGCTTTCTTCTTTTTTAAGGTTAGTTTTCTGTCACTTATTTTTCTGACAGATGTTTTATGCTTCTTGAGTTGCTTAAACTGTTTGGGCGAAAGAGGTATATTACCTTTTAAAGTATTACAGGCTATTTCAGACAAAGCATTAATTAAATCGTCAGAAGAGGGGTTGATAAGAATTTTACGGCGGCGACAAGAGCAACGGAGTAAGGCCTTGAGAGGCTGTAGGTTTCTGCTTATTCTGGCCGACATGCTGACAGAATATGTAACTTTGACTCAGAACAGCTTCTTTTATCTTTTCACGGTGTACACGACCGGCCATTCGGGTGGAAACAGACCTGTTCTTAAGCGCAGTTCGTTGGGGTTCTGTGCCTTTAAATCCACTAAAAGATAGCCGTACGGTAGTTTTGTACCATCTTCAAAAGCTTCCAAAAAGAACTTAACACGCCTCGGATACATTTGGCGGGCCAAGGTAGTAATCTGCAATTTGTCCCTGGGGTTTTTAAAAAGAGTAATATAATTGGCGTTAAGATTAATCGTTCAGCTTTTCTTTCCTTGAAAGAATAAATTTTGAACCAAGTAAATGATAGACAGATTCCGATGATGAGTATATTTTGTGAAAGCTTTTTCTATTTCCTGGCTTTCGCTAGCCGATTCCATCAGATCATCTATAATGACCAAATTTATTTTCTCAGGAGGGAGAAGTTCATCATCGCATAAAGACTTTGGGAGCCCCTCAATAAATTTTAATTGCTGAAATTTAGCCGATAGCTCGTTGTACATTTTCTGCCAGCAACTATAAAACCAAATTATATTTTGAAAAGGTTGAGACACAACGTGGTTCGAATGTTCCAATAATTTTTTCACATAATAGGATTTACCGGAACAAGAGGGTCCCGAGATAATTTTAGCAAAGGGGTGTTGAAGGCGTGCGTCAAAATCTCTTTTAGTAGCCATTAGGTCTTGTGTTGTAATCTTTTAGGAGAACCCTCTTGTTATACACCACTCTGAATTTCTTCCTGAGTGATCTGATTTCTAAAGTGAAACATTTTTTATTTCGATGGATCTGCTTACCATGAACCAGTAACTCTTGAGGAGGGGCTTCATGAGACGTCACCAAATTCTGAACTAGATTGGTTAGTGACTCGAGGTTTATAATTTTAACGGTTTCGTGATTGATGGTGATACCTTTTACCTTCATACATGTTTTGCCTTGTGCCGTTTTATACCCGTACGTCTTTGGACCGCCTGAAGCAAATTCTGTAATATAATCACCAGGATTTAACTCACTGGTGAGTTCTCCTAAATAGTCACCCAGAGGAGGGTTGTACTGACCAGGCTGAGAAGTAAAAATGACCGAGTCGGTGTCGTGGTACAACACCTTTTCCCCCAGACTGTCCAGTAAATCGTACAACTCTAACCGGGCACAGGCCGTGGTGAAAGCAGCAATGACAACATTAACACTACCAGGTAGGGTATACTTTTCATCGGTGTACTTCCATTGTATTTGAGCAGTCTCATCGGCGATAAATTCAAAAAAAGAAACATTATACTGTTTGGAGAAAAAATATTGCAAGAATTCCTCACCGTCCTTGACTAAGCTAGTAGTGAGATGGAGAGGTTTTTGCCAAAATTTACTCGAAAGAGAATTTAAAAACAACTTTGAAATTTGTCTCTTAGCTGGATTTACAGCGATGTTATTGCGGTCCAATTGCACACCTTCCTTCTGATAATAATCTAAAATATAACGGTCTCGGGAAGCCTCATCCGTACACCAGGCAGGATAGCCCGAGGCCTCCTGCTTGCCTTTTAGATGAAGCTTGATATAGTCTGAGAATAACTCAGAAGTACGTTCGGGGTAATGCCAAATCTCGTATACTTTTGAAACTTTATACCCTTTGTCAATGGCCTTTGCTATTTCCACACTGCACCAAGTACCGGTTAAAGCTCTCTCATCCTCTGTGCGACGACAGTCCACAATCTGAGCTTCTGTCTCCGTACAGGTGTGACAGAGGGTGAACATTAATTTCCCACAAAACCTGAGAGGCAGGACTGGAACACTGAGACCACGTGGAGGCTGGACGGTGGCTTTAATTAATCCAAAATACTGCCCGAGATCACCAAACTGCTGAAAAATGATAGTGGGGTGACCGGCGGGTACATTTTTGTTTTATTCACAAACGGGTACAAGCTAGTGAAATCATAATAGTGAATCTGTTTGGGGCCCACTGCCTTGTGGTACAATTTTATGGCGTTGGTACGTCCGCCGAACAACGAGTCCCTCGGTTGTATACGTTGAGGGAAATCACAGTGTTTTAAGAAAGTTTGTAGCCTGAGGTCTTGTTTTTTCATCGTCTCCCAAGAATGCTCCCAGAGCACACGCACATCTAGATTAAATTTTGTCTTAAGTATTTCCAATTTTCTCATAAACTTTTGGTACATAACCGCACAAGTCATACTGGTTAAAGGATGGGTACTGTTTAAATCATAACATTCTGGACAGCCGTGATAAAAACAACCAGTAAATTCAAAGGCAGTCGGAATACCTTTAACTCTGGCATAGTAGTCAAGATAAAGGAACCCTTCTTTACTTCCCCAAGGTTTAGAGCATGTCGTATGTTCACTTTTTCTGTTTCACAGAAATACAATAACCATTGAATATATGCGTTCGAATAGTTTTTCTGACTACTAATGTAATGGTCAGAAGGAATTATGCCGATAGACTTTGGAGGCATTCAGTTTTGCCTGTACATGGCCATACATAGAGATACCAGGGTCATGCATTGAAACGGGTCAATATTGCCAATTTTGATGACCTCGTCTCTGAATTTAATGCACGCTGTTCTAAGAATATCAACGTCATTTTTACAATAAAAAGCCATCTCCTCTTTAAAATTAAAAATGCCATGCTTGACAATGTCGTACCAGGTAAAAAAATTCTTCTTTTTCTTTGGTCATCATGCTCTGAACACCGTAGCATTCAGGTTCAGGGTAGGGGCCGATATAATTCTAATTTTCAGCCGTATTGAAGAAATGGGGGAAATAACCTTTTGCGGCTTCAAACCCCATGGCTTTAGGCATGGCACTCAATTTCATTGTTAAAAAATTCAAAGAATCTATAAAACGTAATTGATAACCATCATCTGTGAAACACATCAGCTTATTTCCTTAAGTAGTAACACGAGGGTTCACACCATTTTCAAGCAAATTCTTCATTAAAAAGTACCCATCGTAACCTTTTGAATTGTGAGCTATGAAGGTATAGCCTTGATACTTGGGACAACGGTATCTGGCAAAGAACTGGTGTACAGTAATCCCTCCTCCATCGTGGGGGTTGCATTCCAGAGCCACCCACGAAATAAGAAAATCCGCGAAGTAGAAACCATATGTTTATATGGTTATTTTTATATTGTCATGCTTGGGTCACAGATTTGCGCAGAAACACAGGAGGTTGTAAAGAGACAGGAATGTTATTCAAACACTGCAAACAAACATTTATCTCTTTTTCAAAAGTTTAAACTGTGCTCCATGACAAGACAGAGATGACAGTTCCGTCTCACAATTAAAAGAATGCAAACATATCTTCCTCTTCAAAGGAGTGCGTGTCAGGAGCAGATACTGTAATGTCAGAGAGATAGAGAAAAGCAAACAAATCAATAGGGCTGTTTGGCTTTTAAGTATGCGAAGCACAAAGCTGTTGAAGGCGGCAGCTCACACCCCCTCCGTCAGGAGCAGAGAAAGAGAGAGAGAGAGAGATAGAGAGAGACAGAGTTTGTTTTTCAATCAAAAATCAATACGTGCCCTTCGAGCTTTTAAGTGTGCGAAGCACTGTGCAGCATGTCGCTTCAGGAAGCAGCTGCACAGAAGGTAGCAACGTGAAGATAATCTTTCAGCATTTTTAGACGAGCGTCCGTATCGTCTAGGTGTGCGAACAGCCCCCCTGCTCAATCCCCCTACATCAGGATCAGAGAAAGTCAGCGCAAGAGAGAGATAGAGAAAAGTAAGTTGGGTAGCTTCTCAGCAATCTGCCAATAGCGTCCCTTGTATGAAATCAACTGGGCAAACCAACTAAGGAAGCATGTACCAGAAATTAAAAGACCCATTGTCCGCAGAAATCGCGAACCAGCAAAAAAATCAGCGATATATATTGAAATATGCTTACATATAAAACCCGCGATGGAGTGAAGCCGCGAAAGGCGAAGCGCGATATAGCGAGGGATTACTGTACACAATCTTCACCCTCCCAGAACCAAGATTTACCCTACAAGGACTTACAGTATATGTAATTAGGAATGTGCACACCCATTTCTTGCCGACTTTCAAAATCATAAAATACGTATTTCTCACAACGATCCTCAGACTTCAAGGTTTCTATAAAGCACTGATGGTTTTCTGCATCATTTTCAATTTTTGCTTTACAAACACGGCATTCCTTGGGCCGACATTTATAGGGTTTTGAGGTGGCATTCACTGTGTAAGTTTTGTAACACAGGGGACACATTTTTGCTGTGTCACAGGCCGCTTCCATATCGTTGGTCTTGTCGTTAAATTTAGGAATCGTATGCTGAATAAAACAAAATTGGGACCGGCAGTAACGGTTGCAATCACCACACTTGACAAGTTCTTCAGGGATTGGACGGCAATCTGGGGAGAAACAGACGTTGCAGTGGCCTTCACAACGATGACTAAGGATTGAGTGGTAGCTTGTGTAACAGTAGTCGCACAAGTATTTCACTCCCAGAAACCCCTTTAAATTCAAAATACCGTAGTAATGGCTATCGTGTAAAAACATAAAATAGGTTTTGGGGTTTCTACCTCGGGAGCTTTCAAATTTTAAAAATTTCTCATTTCTTAGACACCTGTACCAGACAACAATTTTAATACCCAGCAAGTTTTCAAATTTAGGAACGTCCGCAAAGGACACTTTTTCATGCTCAGATAATCCAGCCCTGCTCTGAAGGTTATATGCTTCACGCATGCATAACTGTGGGTTTTGCATGTACTGGTCATCCATTAGGCTAAGCAGACAAAAGGCAAAACAGAGCTGATTCCCGTAATTATATGAAATAATTAAATGCCTCATTTTCTTTCTAACTATTGAGTAGAGATGAGACCTTGCGAGAGCCACGAGCGCCCCCGCTAGGTGACCGAACAATCTGGGTGACTAGCATCAGAGACTCATCCGCTAGCACACTCGCATGACTCTGAAGAAGATTCTCTATCTGATGAATAAAATCGTCTACATTAATATTAGAGCCAGTCAGTTGTATAAAAACGCTGATAGGTAATGAATCAGCACGCAATTCTAGCTGTACAACATCTTACGGATTTAAAGTACCTGAAAAACTATCCAGAATTCTTTGCAGCGTCTCATGAATACTGTTAAACACCTCCTCATAAGACTCTAGTTCATAGGCATCGGCAAAATTTAAGGGGTGTCTTATTTCAGTGTGATTAAAGGCAGGTCTATCGATCTGCTGAAAACCACCCTGACCGTCGTTACCAGAGACAACAGAGGGCCCAGCCATGCCTAAAGTAGACGAGGGTGAAGGTTTAGATACCACAGAACCACCGGACATGACTGGCGCAACTGAAGGGGTAACCACAAATGACTGGGCAATAGGGGCTGAGGAAGCAGTGACTGAAACAGAGGGTAAGATTGAAGCCAAGGGGGCAGAGGGGGAAACTGAAGCAGACAGCTTGGCAACAGATGGCAGGATTGAAGCAGAGGGGGCAGAAGGGATAGAAACAGAGGACCCAGAAGGGCTAGAAACAGGGGAGACTGAAGCAGACGGCTTGGCAACAGATGGCAGGATTGAAGCAGAGGGCAAGACTGGAGCAAAGGGGGCAGAAGGGATAGAAACAGGGGGTAAGATTGAAGCAGAGGGCAAGACTGGAGCAGAGGGGGCAGAAGGGATAGAAACAGGGGGTAAGATTGAAGCAGAGGAGACTGAAGCAGAGGGCTTGGCAGCAGAAGGGATAGCTGAAATAAAAGAGACTGAAACAGAGAGCCCAGAAGGGATTGAAGCAGGGGGCAAGACTGGAGCAGAAGGGGTAGAAACAGGGGGCAAGACTGAAACAGAGGGCAAGACTGAAGAAGAGGTGTTAGCAACTGGTGCTGAAGCAGAGGGCCCAGAAGGGGGCAAGACTGTAGCAGAGGGCACAGAAGGGTTAGCTGAAGTAACAGAGACCGAGGAGACTTGAGCAGAAGGTACAGATGGTATAACTGAAACAGATGTAGCCAAGGGGGTAACCGAGACTCATGTGGCCATACTGTGAGAGGGGGCAGCATTTACAGAACCCAATGTGTATGTTAAACCATGACCTGTTTGAGCACATTTTCGTTCAAAGACCGCTGAACCCTTTCTAACAAGTTATTTAATGTTTGCATTTCATCTGGGGTGGCTACTGGACTTGGGCTTCTAAAAGGCTGTCAAGCTGGTCAAAGTAACGATGGGAGTGGTAACGGGTGAAGGAACTCTCATGGTCGCTATTATATTATTCATTTGGAACATGTTTTGATTTTGCCAATTAATATATTCCAATTCATTAAAATATCGGGGTGGTGGAGTAGGCATTTTTGGGGGCCGAATACAATAACTAAGTTCATTCACCATGTCATGCAATAACCCAGCATTTTGAGAACCTCTCCCAGCATCCAAGTCCTCACTTGCATGCCTTTTGCCAGACATTATTTGGGGAACAAGTTTTCTAAAATTGCATACAATAAAATAACCTTTTTTAACGTATATCTGGAGAAAGGGATTAAGAGTTTTGAAAAATCAACAGCACTCGTTCGATTTCAGCCTTCAGCTCAGCAGCCTTAGCAGCAGGATCAAATCTTTCAGGTCTGTGTGATGATGCAAACGGCGGTGATCCCCCGAGTATCTGAGTCAGTAAGCCTGGAGAGGCGGGTTCTGAAAAAAACAAGCAAGACTAAGTTTTCTTTAAAAATAAACATTTGCTGCGCACTCGCACAAATAGTTCAACTTACCGGGCTGAGTGAATGAAATGTTCAATAGTAGACTGTCCGAGGGCCTTTGCGCCGATTCTAGATGCTGACTGGAAACTTCGGAAGAATAACCACTCTTTGGGATCGTCGAGTATTCTGCTAAAAGTACATATTTAACCCCAACGCCTTATTTTCTTCCACACACATGAACCCTCAGTTGAAAGTGATACTTTCGGGTTTCTGGGGACTCTTTGTCTGAGGCAGGATTTTTATTCTCAAAAAGACAATCTATGGCAGCTATTAAATCCTCCAATTGCGAACTAGTTAGATTTAAAGAATCAAACAGTTCAGCCTCCGATTCTAAAATATAAAAGACTAGGTTTGTACGTACTTAAAGACAATTACATTAAAAAGTAATCAACCAAAACGTTCTTATAAGTTTGGGCATTTCCATTAAAAGTAATTAGCATGAAACGTACATTACCATTAAAAAGTTTGTACATACTTAAAGACATTAAATTGGCGCGGTCTCATAAGCAACATTTCGATTTATAAAAGGGTAGGCTGTATAACTACTATAATTACCTTGAAACGTACATTACCATTAAAAAGATTGTACATACTTAAAGACATTAAAAGTATTAATTCGGCGCAGTCTTATAAGCAACATTTCGATTTATAAAAGGTTAGTCTGTAAAACTACTATAATTAGCATAAAACGTACATTGCCATTAAAAAGTTTGTACATACTTAAAGACATTAAAAGTATTAATTCGGCGCGGTCTTATAAAAGGTTAGTCTGTATAACTATTATAATTAGCATGAAACGTTCATTACCACTAAAATGTAATAAGTTTGTAAATACTTAAAGACATTAAAAGTATTAAATCGGCACGGTCTCTTAAGCAGCATTTCGATTTATAAAAGGTTAGTCTGTATAACTACTATAATTAGCAGGAAACGTACATTACCATTAAAAAGTAATAAGTTTGTAAAAACTTAAAGACATTAAAAGTATTAAATCGGCGGTCTTATAAGCAACATTTCGATTTAAAAGTACGGCCGAAAGAAAGATCTGACTCACTTTTTGAACAGCCAACCGGCCAGAAACTACAGCCTTTTGAAATAAGAAAAATACCACATTTATAAACTCTATGCATTACGACTAGGTGCAGTTTTTTCATTTAAAAAGCAGAAAATCCCCACTCATCGCTGGAACTATCTGATTTGAAAGCGGATTTATAAAAGAATATCATTTCAACAGTTTGAAGAGACGATCGATAATCTACACTTACCCTCAATCACAAAAGTATTTTTTGCCATGCCATGCGGAAGAAAAAAGCGAAAACGCCTACCTTTTAAAGAAGCTCGCAGAGAAACTTGGAATGCTGGAACAGTTATTGTGGTAATACCCCCGAAGCAGAACACTTTATGCCACTCATCGGGCTCTGTACCGCCTTGGAAGGGTGGAGCAAAACACGTGGGACATTTGGGAGAGAGCTCATAGGTTCAGAGTTGTTGATGTTCCTCCTCTAAGGAGCGGGGAGACCCTTTGTAGCGGGAAAGAAGCCTCATTCAAACACTCACCGCTATAAGGTTCACATCTAAGCAAATAGGAAAAAGATTACCCTTTATGTTTTACCGAGAGATCGTTGTGCTAACGCCACGTGTATTTTAAAGCTGATATACTGTAAATGTGAAACGAGGCTAAAATACAGTACTCTAAATATAAACAACTTTTTAAAGATCATTGTGAATATAAGAGAGAGTCGTTAGTGGAAAATATTTCATTTAATAACTTTGTTCTTAGACTGTAGGAATGTAAAAAGTCTTTTTTGACCTTTATCGCTTTTTAAAAACAGTCTTGTGATTAAGTTCGCAGAGCCAGTGCTGAAAAGCGTGTTAAGAATTTTAGTAAAAATCAGAAGGAGTTTATATTTTCTTAATTGCTTTGATTCGGGTGAGAATAAGTATTTTACTTTAAAACTTTATGATATAAAAAACAGAACACGTTTAAATTGATTAGGTTGATAACATGAAAACTGAAAGGCGCTGACCCCCTGTGGGGACTTAATTGTTGCAACGTCTGGGTGTCTTATTGCTGAGGCATAAAACAGCAGGTAAGCATTTTAGATTATTATCATTTAATCAGAAAGGCACTGCCTTATTACTGCATGGTAATTAAATTAAAGTGTAAAGAGACAGGCTCTGATTGATTATAATTGAAAAACAAGTCTGATCGGTCATATGGTTAAAAACATATTTGGCGCCTTCCGATGGGGAAAGTAATTGCAAAACAAGTCTTTTATCTTAATTGTTTTGAACCGGTGAAATTTAAAAAGAGGCGCGCAGGCATGAGGAGTGGCTATGTATTTTCTTCCTTTTGATTCTAGTGCAACTTATATCGTTTTAGTTATGGCTATGCAGGAAAGATAAGTGCTTATAAAATAAAGACGCGTGTCGTGAACTTATAACTTAGAGCAGGGAGTCAATATCTTATATTGTTTTTAGAAAATTGTATATTTATTTTCTTACTATTAGTTTATAACTTAGAGCAATGAGTCAATATCTTATAGCTTATAAATCATATTAACGTAATCCATATTTTTAGAGTTTCATAAATTTTCATATTTTTATATTTACATAAATTATATTTTCATATTTTCATAAATCATATTTCTATATTTTCATGTTTTCATAAATCATATTTTCATATTTTATATTTTCATATTTTCATAAATCTTATTTTCATATTTGGGGGTGGGGCTTAAAGTCATCAATCAATCTAACACCTTCTTTGACAGTTGCTTTCTGTATGTACTACTACTGATGTTGGATAAGCATTTATTCTTTCCTGTTTTGGAGAATGTAGTTTATGAACAGTTACCCACTAAACAGTTTACATTATATGTGAACTCTGACAAATTACCTGATCTGAGGTGAATGTTGCACATGTGTGTTTTTCTACATTTGAAGAACGCAGTCCATGGACAGGTGACCACTTTACAGTAAGCGGAGTGTTTATATACAAACTTTATACATGTGAACTGTACTTGTGCACTCTGACAACTTGTCAGATCTAAGCTGGATGTTGCACAGTAGTAGTACTATCAGAAAGGAACTCACAGGGGGTGGTCTGAATGATTGATGACCTTAAGCCCCGTCCCCAAAATATGAAAATGATTTATGAAAATGTAATTTATGAAAACATGATTTATGAAATATCCCCTGCCCCTATTAGTGGAGAGGGGTAATGAAGGGTTGTACCTCCATCACAACTGATAAGCTATAAACCCCGCCTTTAAGGGAGGTTCTTTTGTAAACTGAGCCCTTATCACTCCCCATTAACACCACCCACACCCACAAGGTACGCTTTTGTCTCTCTAACTGCCTATAGGGTTAGGTGAGAGGCATGTCGCTCCACTCGGCTGCGGTAGGAGACGAAAGAGTCCTTGTATAAAATTCTAGGCATTTAATGAAAACACAGTGACACACAAAAGCAGATAGGAGCATTTACAAGACCATCCATTCTAAGAAAATGAAAACAAACAGGGTTTCCAGAATGCCTGAGTTACGGGACCCTCGATTCAGCTCAGTGTGGTATGATTCTAATTGTGCCTTGAGTCAGGTAGAAGTAAAAAGAAATGCATGGGGACATCTCACGGTGGTTGTTTCCAAGAAGGAGCCTATCCTTCCTGAATATAAAGAGGATGGTTATGAAGAGGGGGAAGAGTATCAAGAAAAGACTGGACTTTTTTAAAAATCTTATTCCAAATATTGAGGCTATTTATCAAGGAAAACTGACCAAATGAAAAGAATTAAAAGAAAATTGTAGCCATTGTTTTCAGAGGAGGAGGAAATTTGCATGTTGAATAATTCATGCTCGGAGAAGGAGGAGGAAAATTGGGAAACACCCACCCCTAAGTAAGTGGAGATAAATACAGAGGTCTTTTTTCATAGACTACATTAACCTGTAATGTATGGTGGGGGGATTGGAGGTATATTTCGAGGGTTGTTTAGAAGAGCTTTACCTCTCCTGTGAAATAGGCTTTGCTATTGTTCGTTCCTCCCTCACACTATGCGACTCTTCAATTCCACCTGGGGGGTAAACATTAACATTATACAAAGTTATTGTATGTCTGTATACCTGCATTGTTATCACTCTTTAATATTTTCTTCATCAGTATGCTGCTGCTGGAGTATGTGAATTTCCCCTTGGGATTAATAAAGTGTCTGTCTGTCACCGGGGCTATATCAAGTGCTGCTGGTGGAGTCAGAAAAGCAGGAGGGAGCGGGCTTGATGGTAATGAGAGACAAAACGCAAGAGATCACCGGGTCGCTTAATGCTCTGCCAGTTAAAAAGGCAAGGCGCACTATTTTTACAGCATTTTCTAAATGTTGTCAGAAGAACAAGACTAAAGCAAAAAAAGACATTTTTTACGAGAAGATGACTTTCGTACACAATGTCCGAAGAGTGTATCAAATCTGAACTGGACCTGTTTATGGTGCCTTTCACTCAAACAAGTATAGATAAAAGAATATACGTTGAAGTCTCGCCGCTCTCTGCCCTCTCTGAAGTTGCACCACTAGAATATCTCATAACTGGAAATAGGGAAGATTACCTTGACTTGAATAACACTCTTCTACACCTAAGGGGTAAAATAGTGAACGCTGACAGGACTAACATACCTGCCGGTGCAAAGGTCAGGTTTGTCAACTACCCTACAGCCAGTTTGTTTTCGCAAGTTGATGTTACCCTGAGGGACCGTCTAATATCGCAGAGTTCAAATTGTTATCCTTACAGAGCTGTCTTAGAAGGCCTGCTAAATTACAGCCAGAAGACTCTTCGTTCTCAGTTTGTTACAGGCCTTTTTTACAAAGATACACTTAACAAATTGGAAGAGACAGATCCTGATGGAGAAAACACCGGTTTTAATAAAAGAAGCACATTTATGGCCGGTAGAAGGACTGTTGAACTTCTGGGACACATACATAAAGATCTTTTTCCAAGAAAAACTAATATTGAATGGTATAGACGTGAAGATTAAAATGGTGCAGAACAACGATGAAATCTTCTTAATGTCTGGTAATGCTGAATGTTACAAAGCAATCATAACATCAGCCTCCCTGTTTGTAAAAAAAATAAAAGTTTCACCAGCCGTGAAATTAGGACACGCTCATGCCCTTACATCAGCCAATTCTAAATACACTGTGGAAAGGGTTAATATGAAATTATTCAGTATGACTGCGGGAATCCGAGTATGCAATCAAGAAAACCTGTTTCTGGGTAAACTAACACAGTATGTGGTGATTGGCATGGTGAATAATGAGGCTTTTTCGGGATCATAAACAAGGAATCTGTTCAATTTCAAACATAATGATGTAGAGTTCCTGGCTCTATACTTGGACGGTGAACAGATTCCGGCCAAACCTTTTCAGCCAGACTTTGCAAGCAGCAACAGTGCCAGAAAGTAGTATTATGCATGTACTTTCTGTCAAAATGTCAAAAAAAGATTGACTTAAGCCCCGCCCATTTTGGATTGACATCATTAAGCCCCACCCCTTCCTGTTTTCCCCAGGAAACTGTCCAGATCCATTTGACGGATGTCTGACCCTTCCTTGAACCCACTCCCACCCCCCACCCACCTGTTTGCCCCAGGAAACTGTCAAAAGCAGACTTGACGGATGTCTGCCCCCTCCTTCACCCAGGCCCCGATCTCCCAAGGAGAAGTTCAAGCATGTTGCGGAAGGACCCTCGACATGTCCGGGCAAGTTTCTCTCCAGACCCTGCCATCCACACCACCATGTCCCCAGGCATGAAGGCTCTGCCTTTGCCTCCAGCCCCGGTCAGTCAACCCTGATAACGGGCCTTCCACTTCCTTGACCACTTCTCCGGATAACATGACTTCACACACATGTTCAGGCCAGTCCAATATGCCTTTATAGCCGTTCCTGCCTCTACTGCAAATGTCCAGGGTTGAAGCTCTAAGCGTACATGTAGGCAAAGGGCGTGCAGTTCGAAATACAAGCTGACCGGATATCTCTGTCTACACACAGACTCTCGAATCAGGCAGACCTCCTGCACACCGCCGCGAGCAGGCACGTGTCTACACGCTGAAAGATGCAAAATGTATGAGCCCGGAGCGCCACTAGATCCAGCCACAGGAAACTGACAGACCCCTAACCCCCCTGTTGTGTTCTGCGCGCGCATGCGTATCAGCAGCTATGTGTAAACCCCCACGATAGGTAAAAGGCTTTAATGATAACTAGTTCGATATAAGCCCTGTAAAATCACATACCGTTAAATAATAGGCAACAGGATCCTTTTAAAGAACATTTGAGATGTATAAAAATCAAGCCTTGGAGGTATATTTTTAAAAAGCCCTGTTCTAGCCAAGTTAGATTGCCTTAAACACATCGCACCTCTGGGGATAGAGAAAGGCGTAAAACACTCCTTGGCAAAACCTTTGGGAGCGAATCACAGCTCACAAGCGCCTGTTGGGTACCCTGGATTATGATCTTTAAACCCATGTCAGATCATTCGGGGACCTCACACACATGTTCCAGCCAGTCTGATCTGCCTTATAACCGTTCCTGCCTCTACTGCTTTGGGTAAGAACCCTCTGTATCTATCTATCTAACCTTTGCTTTATCTCTTGTAAACCGCTTTTAAGTCAAACCGCCTTCTCCATCTCATAGACAGTCTCTACGCTGATAAAGCCTTTACTTCACACCGCTGGGTGCATGAAGACCCACAGAAATACATGCTGTCCGGCTCTGTCTACACTGAGACTCTCGGAGCAGGCAGAAACCCCTGTGCGTGCCCGCCCTCGAGTACGAGCTGTCCAGGGCCCAAGTTCTGTGCAGGCACAATTTGTCCAGGGCCTATAGCTGTAAGATGATGGGTGTCACGCTGGGGGAGGGCCCAACCTCAACCCCCTAGGTCTCTGATAGGACGGTATGTTGTGCCGGGCGGTCAATTCCACATTAGATCAACCATATTCGTTCCGGGTAATGGTTCTCCACGAAACACAAACTCTCCCAAGCCATTCCAGTAGGTTGTATTAGGGTTATACAACATTTTCTGTAAAATTTCGGTGTATTTCTTTGATTTTTTCCGGCGCACTTTTCAAAATCTCATCATACAACCGGTTTTCGGGGGTACTAGGAGTGTCTTTGAGAGCCCCCGTCGGTTCCTCCTTGCTTTCGGCAGGCATCAATAGCATCAGAGGCCCCATTTCTTTATCCGTTTTTTTTCACAAAGGTCAAGTATCTTTGCAAGACGTTCGTATAAAGTTTAACTTTTGCATCGGCGCTCAAGTCACTACGTTCGAGTATGAATTTCATTTGTTTATCCAGATCACTTTCCGTAGCGCTTAAAAGGTTCGGGGAAGCTAGGGCTTTCTGTTGCCATTGAACCATTTGCTGTTGAGGGACCAGGTACATCTTGCGCGTGTATTCCATATTTATACTCTCAACCCTATTAAACTAGTAATGAAAGGAATGGCGGCTGTTAATAGGGCAACAAGAAACCCCCCTTTCTGATTTAAGGGCTTTTTTCTTTTTGACAGTGAGTTTTTTTTATCGCCGAGTTTTTTAAAGCCGCAACGATGCTTCTTCAGCAACTTGAACTGTCTGGACGTCAGGGGAACGCGGCCTTTTAAAGTATTGAGAGCTATTTCTGACAGAGTGTAAATTAAATCGTCTGGAGCCTCGCTCAGCACCGCTTTTGTTCGACGACAGGAGACCCTATGTAGGGTCTTGAGCAGAGGGAAATTTGTTTTTATTCTGCACGACATGCCTGCTCTTTCTCAAATACTTGCAAAATTGCCAGTCTTTATCTTTTCACGACATACACTGCAGGCCAGTCGGGAGGAAATAAACCGGTAGGTAAATGAAATTTGTCTAGCGTATGGGCTTTCAGATCCACCAGCAGATAACCGTAAGGTTGCCTTGTAGCGTCCTCAAAGGCCTCCAAGAAAAATGTAACCCTCCCAGGATACATTTGATGCGCTAAATTGGTAATTTGCGTTTATCTTGAGGATTTTTAAAGATGGTAATGCAATTGGCATTCAGGTTTATCGTTCTACTTTTCTTGCCTTGAAAAAATAAATGTTGGACCAAGTAAATGATGGACAAATTCCTGTGGTGAGTATATTTTGTGAAGGCCCTCTCTATCTCTTCGCTATGACTCGCCTGTTCCATCAAATCGTCGACGATCACCAAGTTAACACGGTCAGGCGGCAGTAGTTCATCTTCGCTTAAGGAAACGGCGTAAACACTCCAAAAATTTGGTTTTGGGAAATCGGGCTAGCAGTTCGTCGTACAGACTATATTGTCGGGGTGACGAGAAAGCACATGGTCCGCGTGCTCCAAAAGCTTTTTCACATAATGCAATTTGCCCGAACAAGACAGTCCTGAGACTATTTTCAAGAACGGATGCTGAAGTCTAACATCAAAACCCTCTTTAGTATCCATAGGGGAAAGTTGTGAAATCGGGCAATAGAACCCCTTGTTGTACACCACTCTGAATCTTTTTCTGAGTGGACGATTTTGCAAAGTCAGGTTCTTTTTGTTGCTATGAATCTGTGTGCCATGAACTGTTATTTCTTTTGTGAGATTGTGTTCTACAAAACTATGCACTAGATCCATAAAAGAGTATAGGTTTACTGCTTGAGCTGTTTCGTGATTGAGAGTAATGCCCTTTACCTTCATGCAGACCTTGCCTTTGAACGTTTTGTACGCGTACGTTTTCGGGCCCCCAGAAACAAATTCTTCTATGAAATCATCAGGATCTAGTTCGCTGGTGAGTTCCCCTAAATAGTCACCGAGCGGCAGGGTGTACTGCCCGAGCGAGGCTGTGAAGATCATGATACAGAATCCTCAGCACTAAATGATCCAGCAAATCGTACAATTCTAGGCGGGCATAGGCCGTTGTAAAAGCGGTGATCACCACATTGACGTGGCCGGGTACAACGTATCTGTCATCCACATACCTCCACTGCACTTGAGCAATTTCGTCACTGACAAAACCAAAATAGGACACCTTATACACGTCTGAGAACAAGTAATCGAAGAATTCTTGGGTGTGTTTAACAAACGTTGTGGTCAGTTGATTAGGCTTCTGACCGAATTTTCTCCAAAGAGAATTCAGAAATAACTTGGAAATTTGTCTCTTAGCGGGGTTGGAGGCAATGTTTTCACTCTCCAATAAGACACCTTCTTTTATGAAATAGTTGTCAACATACCGCTGGCGGGCTGCCTCGTCCTGGGCTCACGAGGGCCACCCAGAGGCTTCCTGTTTGCCTTTCAGATGAATTTTGATGTAATCGGAAAATAAATCGGAGGTTCTCTGTTTGTAGTGCCAAATCTCATGTATTTTTAAAACTCTATACCCTTTATCTAAGGCTTTTAGCATTTCAACGCTGCACCAGGTTCCTGTTAAAGACCTTTCCTGATCATTGTGACGGCAAAGGCCGATGGCTGTTTGGGTTTCTGCACACATACGGCACAGAGTGAACATCAATTTACCGCAAATTCTTAAAGGGAGGACTGGAAAATACAGATTGCTAGGGGTTAGCATGGTGATTTTAATGAGCCCAAAGTAATGTTTAAGATCAGCAAACTCCTCAAAAACAAAGGTCGGATGGCCAATCGGATAGGTTTTTGTTTTGTTGACAGTAAGGGTCGCCTTGAACCTTATGATATAATTTGATAGCGTTGGTGCGCCCTCCATACAGGGCATCACAGGGCTTGATAGGTTCAGGAAACTCAAAGCATTTTAAGAAATCCTGAAGCTCCGAGTGCTCTTTTTTTCATGCTTTCCCATTGATGTTCCCAAAACACTCTAACCGTCAGATTAAATTTTTCACTCAATTCCTTCAGCTTGTCGTCAAACGTTTTAAACAAATCTGCAAAAGGCGCACCCGTGAGAGGATGTTTAGCTTGCACCTCGTAGCATTCGGGGCAACCGTGATAAAAGCAGCTGGCAAACTTAATGGCCGTCGGGACACCCTGAACTTTGGCGTAACAATCTAGATAAAAGGAACTCATCTTTACTTCACCGTGATTCAGGGCGTGTCGAACATTTATTTTTTCCTTCTCGGAAAGAAACATCAGCCATTGAATAGAAACGTTAGAATAAGCTTTGTGAGTGCTTTTGTAATGATCACTCGGAATTATTCCAATCACGTTATCAGGCATGCAATTTTGTCTGTACATGGACAGGCAGAGAGAAGCTAGGGTCATACACTGAAAAGGATCGATATTACCGATCCTGAGCACTTCCTCTCTAAATTTCATGCACGCTGTTCTCAAAATAACCACGTCATTTCTACAATATTAAGCCATTTCTCGTCTAAAGTTGAAGGTACCGCTTTTAATCGAATCGTACCAAGACAAAAATTCCTCTCTTTCCTGGCTCATCATGTGTTGAATGCCGTAATATTTAGGTTCGGGGTACGGACCGATGTAATTTTGATTTTCAACGTTGTTAAAGAAATGGGGAAAGTATCCTTTTTGAGCCTGGAATCCCAAGGCCTTGGGCATACTGCTCAATTTCATGGGTAAGAAGCTCAGTCGATAAATCTCAAGTCATAATCTTCTTATATAAAACAAATTAGTTTACAACCCTGAGCTGTAACTGTTGGAGTTTGACCGCTCTCGACAAGATATTTCATTAGGAAATAGCCATCATAACCCTTAGAATTGTGAGCTATGAATGTGTACTCTTGGTATTTCGGATGTCGATATCTGTGGAAGAACTTTGCGACGCAGTCCTCCCCGGCCCAACTCCACGATTGACCGTTCCAATGCATACAGTGGGTGTAATTGGGGATGTGGATGCCGTCATCTTGACGGCACTCAAAATCATAGAACACGTACTTTTCTTGGAGCGGTCTTTGCGATAAACTTTGAATAAAACACTGATGATTTTCCTCCGATTCTTTCACGACCATTCTACAAACGCGACAGTGTTTGGTTCGACGCTTGTGAGGTTTTGAATTGGCTTTCAAGCTGTATCTCCGTTTTCAGAGAGGACAGACTTTATGGACGTCGCAGATACTTTCAGACCTGCGCGTCTTTTTATTCCATTTGCGCGTTTTGTGGAGTTAAAAGCAAAGCCTTGATCGACAGAAACGATGGCAATCGGCACATCAAAAAGCCTCCCTGTCAACCCTTTGACAGTCTGTAGATAAACAGATGTCACAGTGCTGCTCACAACGATGTTGTGACGGATTAAAATGCCCCGTGTAGCAAAAATTGCAGATGTAGTCAAATCCCAGAAAGCCTTTTAGATTCAAAGTACTGTAATAATGGTCGTGATGCAAAAACAGTTTTTCTGGCACCGGACGCTTCAAATTTTAATAGTACGCTAGTGTTCGGTTCCCAGTACCAGACGATAATTTTAATTCCCATTAACCTCTCAAACTTTTCAATATCTGAAAACATTACCTTCTGATTCGTTGATATTCCGACCCTGACGTGCAATCGACGAGCCTCTTGTTCATACAATTTCTGATTGTTTCTGAACCTATCATTTAATACAGCCAGCAAACCCCTGGCAAAACAGCACTGATCATCCGGGTTGAAGGAGATCCATAGGTGTTTCTGTTTCTTTCGAATGATTATATCTTTGAAAAGGGTACGGGCTTTACGCCTAGGAGTTCCGCAGCCAGATGGAACCCTCACTACCTGAACGATTAGCGTCAGACTGGAATCGGCTAAAATAGTAGCGTGACTCTGGAGAAGTAATTCAGTTTGATTAAAAAAATCCTCCACAGAAAGCATACCCGCGGGGATTAGGGAAAAAACACTGGGATTGAGAGATTCGGCCTGTAATTCTAACTGCACTAGACAACCTAGGATCGAAAGTGCTCATAAAACTGTCTAATATTTGTTGAAGGGTTTCGTGTATATGATTCAAAACTTTGGCAAATGAATTGAGTGTGTAGGCCTCAGAAAAAATAAAGCGGTGTCTAATCTCGATATTGTTAAATTGTGGACGCTCCGTTATAGAAAAATTATTTAATCTAGAAGTGGAGGGCTGCAGGGAGCTTACTGATGGGTCTGGAGAGGCAGGATTGTCCGTATGTGAGGTAGAGGTCTGTGGAGAGTCGGCTTCAAGAGTCGATTTTACCCTGGACGGCTTAGTCACTCCGGAGCCTGTCTGAGGAGTTGAAGTATCCAACCCTGTTAAATCATCAGCAGGCGAGTGCTGATGCGAGGTAGAGGGCTGTGGAGAGTCTGCTTCGGAAGTATCCGAGCCTGTTAAATCGTCAGCAGGCGAGGGCTGATGCGAGGTAGAGGACTGTGGAGAGTCGGCTTCGACAGTCGAGTTTACCCCGGACGGATTAGTCCCTCTGGAGCCTGCCTGAGGAGTTGAAGTATCCGACCCAGTTAAGTCATCAGCAGGCGAGTGCTGATGCGAGGTAGAGGGCTGTGGAGAGTCTGCTTCGGAAGTATCCGACCCTGTTAAATCATCAGCAGGCGAGTGCTGAAGATGGCCCTTGCGGCACCCTGAGGTAGAAGGTTGTGTTAACGCGTCACTGACAGAGAAGTGTTGAAGTGGGGAGCTACTTGCCCCAGAGGAACATGAGGACCCTGACACCCCCGAGGTAAAAGTTTGTGGGGTTTTTACATTCGTGTCTAGGGCATTAGGTTGTTGTGCTGGGCATGAAAACATTCCGGCCTCCGAAGAGGTATTCTTCAAAAGCTCCAGCAGACCATTAACTACGGCTATTTCATCAGAATTTAGAACCTGGAGCACATTATTAATGAGATCAAAATTGTTGATCGGATGTGTCACTGGGTGAGGTGATTGAACAATTTGAGGAGACCGCCGAGGGGTGGGGATTTTAGGGGGCTTTATGGAATATTCTAGGTTATCAGACATCTCTTTTAATAGTCTCAGGTTTTCACTGGATGGTCTTTTCCTACCTTTACACCCTCCAGAATATTTACATCCCCCGTCTGTATCACTGCCACTACCACCACTGCCGGTGTCGCCTGCTTCTGCTAGAGCTGTTTTCAGGCATGACCTAAATTTAAGCAAAGGCTACAATTATGAACATAGAATATAATATGCAAGTATGAACACAGAATATAATAATAATTTGTAATTATGAACACAGAATATAATTTGTAATTATGATCAATAGAATTTGCAAACAATGTTATTTTCATGAAAAAAAAGTAATATAAAACGGCTCCTTTAATTATGGGTTAGATGGATGTAAAATGCATACATATGCATCAAGTCTAAACACATTTCTGGTGTAGAATTGTACACAGGAGCCTCTAATTCTACAAATTGCACCAGTAATTGGTGAAGTTGTTCAGTCAGCTGCTCCAGTCTTTCTCGATGTCTCCGCTGATGGTCAGGATGAAGGGAATATCGGGGTGAATAGCGGCTTCTATGCCGATATCCGCGGTCAGAGTAAAGTGCTGCCAACAAAGGCGACCACCTGTTAGAAAAAGAGGCCGCCGGAGAATACTGAACACCGCTCCCAGAAGGCGCCGGAGAATACTGAACAGTGTTTTCAGAGGGCGCCGGAGAATGCTGATCACCACTCCCAGAGAGAGGAGGGGTTTGTAGATTCTGCCAGTTATGGTACAGGGCTAGATTTTCTGATCCTTCCAACACTTGAGTTAAAAATACCCGGGGGGGCTGCAACCTGAAATAAAGTATGAACTTCTTAGTTAAAGCCCTCTTTTCACAAAATCTGGATTTCTGTATGCCTCCTATATTTCTTCGGTAAACTGAAAGCTAAAATGACACTTACTGCTGAGCCTCCTGTGGGAAACCCTTTGAGAAACTGATTCACTCTGTAAAGAATTAGTTTCTAAAACAAAAAACAAAAAGGTATAAGCTCTTTAAAATAACAAGCATGCTCTCTCTTTAAACATGTACCCACAGCTCATGCGTTATCACCCGGCAGGCTCTGTTCCTCTAGATGCCTGTCCATATACAAAAATCTATTTTACCATAGCTAGACAAACTCTTGCCCTAAATAGGTTATTTGTAAATAACCTAAACACTTTAACAAAGCGTATGTGCATTTCCTACACCAAGATGTTTAAAAAGGGATAGCCTGATTCTTAAGATATAAGCTCCTAAGTACCTTAAAATCTTAAACCTAATCATTTACACATGAACAATACACTTGATACGTCTACAAGTCCACCGGACTTTGGGGCGACTAGGCGTTATTAAAATAATTACATTTAGCGAAATGAATGAAAGCGCGCTCACCCAACTCTCGTACATGCACACGCATTCCCAGGAAAGTACACGCACGCGCGCACTCCCCCTCACATACTCGCGCAGACACGTTGTAAACATACATCAATTTAAAAAAAAAAAAAGTTTCTTACCTAATTCCGTATAATAAATCAGGGACTCTATGGGTATATATTCCTCTAAAAACAAAAAATAAATGAATCAACCGACGATTTTACAACAAACTTTATCATTATACTCAAATATTCACACATGCCTGGTACAGATATAAATGGCTACAACTGATCATGCACACAAACACACACTCCCTCGCACACACTCTCCCAAACTTTATGCGAACATTTATCATTTTAAAAAGAGCCTTACCGATTTCTGAGTCTGCTAGGATGTACAATTCTAAGAAAAAAATATAAGGATTGAGTCAATCGCTAAGATTTCACCCCGTCGTTTTTAAAACATACTCATTTACGCTTATAAGAATCATGAATAGGGCTTACCATGATTCTGCAGAATAGTTTGTATGAACGATAATTATATTTCATTTAGTTCTAGTCATTAAGAATTTCGTGAAAACGTACCGTCACGGCTGAAATTCATCTTGTCGTTCTGGATGGCAAGAAGGTAACTGAGTCGGGATCCCCAATGCTACTCAATTTATAGAGGAAAGATAGGTATTTTCGAAGTGATTTGTGACACCAGATGCGCGAAAAACATTTTAATTGTACCTCCGTGTGCTGTCCGGTTTACATTCAGGCCTTTGATCGGACACCGAAACGTCTGATATTTTTTTAAAAGTCACCTTTGCATTCCCCAAGGTAAGGCCATTTTTCAAACTGACCCCCGAATGATCTGACCGGGGTTTAAAGATCATGATCTAATCTGGTCCAGAGGCCTCAACAGTCTGTAAGGTATGTATTGCACCCCAAGGCTTTGTCAAAGAGTGCCTTAAAACGCATTTCTCTATCCCCAGAGGACCGTGTCTGTTCTTGGGAACTCAGCACGCGCCTATGTGAATTGCTCCCAAAGGTTTTGCCAAAGAGTGCTTTAAAACACATTTCTCTATCCCCAAAGGTCCGATCTGTTTAAGACTCTGGATTTAAGATCCAAGGTACAGCCTTGTTTTGAATCCCTCTTCTGATAAATAGTTGTGCTCCGTTCACTCTGGGATTATCAGAGTACAATTCTAAGTTTTAGAAAACTATTTGCAATGTGCTTATTTAAAATGGCTGAAAAAGGGATTGTTTTATATAAATTATAAAGCCGAGGATAGATTTTTACATCTCAAATGGACTATAAAAGGTCCCTGTTATTTAACTGTGTGTATGATTTTTAAAATCCTTTACATATCGAACTATATTTTAAAATGGGATGGAAAAGGGCTTTTTTAAAGATATACTTTATTATATAAAATATATATCCGAGGCTTTATTATATAAAATATACAGCCGAGGATAGATTTTTTATATGTCTCAAATGGCTATAAAAGATCCCTGCTGCCTAATATTGCGTATGATTTTTAAAACCTTTAACTGTGTACAACCTTTACATATCATGAGGGACGAGGTGTGATTGCCAGCGAACTCACAAGGGAATCCCCCAGCGGGACGCCCAATATCTTACAACTGTAGGACAATTCGCGCCTGCGCAGAACTCAGCCCCTAAACATTACTCAAGTGCGCGCGCACAACACAGCAGGGAGGTGTTAGGGGGGTGTCAGTTTCCCAGCCTGTGGCTGCATCTAGCGGGCTCATACTCTTTGCAGCTAAGCCCAGCTGCTGATAAGGATGCTTGCGCAGAATGCAGCAGGAGGGTTTTACAGCTGTTGACACATGCCTGCTCGCAGGGGCTCAAAGACTGTCAGCTTTTTACAGACCCAGGTACTCTGCTGTGTAGGCAGAGAGAACCGCTGCTCGTATTTTGAGCTTGCCCGTGTGTACGCCAGGAGCTTCAGACCCTGGGGCATCACACAGAGGCTGCCTGCCTGCTAACAGCAGGGACAGAGACTGTCTAGGGTCTTTCTCAGCTTGACTTAGATAAAATAAAAAACGGTTTACAAGTGCTAAACCAAAGTTTAGATCTTTAAAGTCATAGATGTTTTAAATACAGGAGTTCTTACCCAAAACAGGAGAGGCAGGAAAGGCTCTGGGGCTGTCTTCGAGAGAAGTGAAAGGGGCCAGTCATCACGGCCTGCCTGACCAGGAGAAGTGGAAGGGACCAAAAATAGGTATGGACGGCATGGTCCTTCCCTGACATGCCTAAACTTGTCTTCGGGAGAGGGGTGGGAGCCGGGGTGCAGGAAGGGCGGACATCCATCAAGTCTGCTCTTGACAGTTCCCTGGGTAAACAGGGGGTGGGGCGGGTTCAAGGAAGGGGCAGACATCCATCAAAACCCCCCTTGACAGGTCCCTGGGTAAACAGGGGGTGGGGTGGGTTCAAGGAAGGGGCACACATCCATCAAAACCCCCCAACCCCACCCTTGACAGGTCCCTAGGGAGGGGTCAAGGAAAGGTCACACATCCATCAAAAAGGGGCGGGACTTAATGACAGCCCGAAGGGGCGGGGCTTAAAGGTCATAAATCATTTTGACAGAAACACCATGCATATAACTACTAGAGATAACAGGTAATGTGATGTAAACTGTAGAAATACACAGCCTTGGTCCTCTTATAAGGGACCTAAAATACAGTCTGTGCATCATAGTCATCACTTTGAGGTGCAATATGTTTGTCACGTGAATGCACAGTATAAAAATGACTCAGTGATATGAATTATTACACATGTGAATCATCATTTAACTGGTCCAGCTGTATTTCCTAATTTCCCAGTTTCTCCAAAAAGTTGCATATGCAGGGGTCAGAGTTGCCATAAATATACACTAACTCCCAAATCAAGTTCTCTTTTATAAATCTCAGGTTCTGGCTGGAAATTTGTGCACACCTCTTTCTTGTGCATACACAAGTTTTATAAATCTGAACATGGGCCTTTATTCATTGTCTTGTTTGGCTCTGATAAAAGTGAAGTGATGTCATAGTTAAATGTCTGTGCTGTATTTTTGACATGTCTTTAAATGTTTCACTTTGTTCTGTCATTTTCTTTTTAATTCTGTGGATTTGCTCTTTTAATTGTATCCGAATACTGAAAACCGATGATAAACACAGCAGGCCCTGGGGAAAGAAACAATAAATGGCAAAGGACACAAGCTGTGTGAGTGTTACCTACTTGTGTCCTTTTTAGTGAATACTGGCCAAAATAAGAAGAATGGCAGAAAGAACGAAATATTTTTTAAAAGTATATATGGAACCTACAATTTTTTCTTAATTTATTAAAAACTAGCAAAATACCCGCGCTTCGCAACGGTGAAGTACTGCTTTTAAAATTTTAAATAATAAACTGAGGGAAAATGTACCAATAATTATTTGTTAAGGATCTCTTTGTATACCACGTTGTCAGTTCGCCCCTCCGGTTGTAATATGACCAAGCTGTGCGCTAAGCTTACTCTTGAGCATGCAATGTATAGTTGGCCATGTGAAAAGCAATCTTGCCTCAAATCAATGCCAACCTTTTGTAGGGTCTGTCCCTAAGACTTATTAGTTGTCATTGTGAAGCAGAGCCTTACTGGAAATTGGAGGAGTTTGAATTGAAATGGGAGATCAGGGGGTATAACAGGGATGCGAGGAATAAAAACTCTCTCCCCTGAGCCACCGCCAGTAAAAATAATTGCCTCAATTAGGTTCTTTTGCAAGCATGTAACCTGAAGACTCGTGCCATTACAAAGTTTCGGTGGCTGTAAGTTTCTCAGTAACATTATTGGTGCCCCAACCTTCAAAATTAGATTATGCTTAGGAGTGCCTGGAGGATTCAGAGTGTGGACCGAGCTGTAGGCTATGGACGTATATATGTACGTAAGTAGGATTCAGTTAGCGTTGGGAACCCGTGTACCAAATTTCTTGAAGATGGGCCCATTAAGTAGAAAAGACTGCTGGAAAGTTCAATATGGCAGCCGACAGTGGTGTCATACCACCGAAATAAGTACGTACATCGGTTTCGGTTAGCGCAGGGAAGCCGCCTACCAAATTTCCTGAAGATGGGGTCATAAATAAGAAAGTTTAACATGGCGGACGTTGTCGACCGTTATGACCGTTACGTGTAGAATTTCGAAATGCAACCTGCTTACCTTTTGCAAGTAAGCTGTAAGGAATGAGCCTGCCAAATTTCAGCCTTCTACCTACACGGGAAGTTGGAGAATTAGTGATGAGTGAGTCAGTGAGGGCTTTGCCTTTTATTAGTACAGATGTATGTGTGTATGTGTATATAGATATACCAAAAAAACGAAGGAGGTTGTTATTGACTTTAGGAAAAACAAAACTGACATCCAGCCACTCATCATTGGCGGGGCCTGTGTGGAGAGGGTCCCGGTGTTCAGGTTTCTGGGTATTGAGCTGGAGGATGACCTGACCTGGAGCGGCAACACCAAGGAGCTGCTGAAGAAGGTGTAGCACAGACTGTATTTTCTGAGAATTCTCAGAAAGAACCATCTACCAAAAAATCTGCTCCTTGCTTTTTATCACTGTTCCATCGAGAGTGTGCTCATGTACGGACTCTGTGTGTGGTACAGCAGCTGCACTTCCTCAGAAAAGAAAGCGCTCCACAGGGTCGTCAGGACAGCGGAGAGAACAATTGGTTGTACCCTCCCCACTCTGGAACAAATCTACACCTCCCGATGCCGCAAAAAAGCAATAGACATTTCACAGAATTCATCACATCCCGGTCATTGCCTCTTCCAGCTTTTGCCATCAGGCAAGAGATACAGAGCAATGAAAACCAGGACAAATCGCCTTAAAAACAGATTTTATCCAAAAGCAATCATGGCCCTGAACTCAGAATAAAACTGCTCCATATTATTCTACCAATGTGCAATATAGACCTTAAGTCAACAAGTGCAATTTGTATATTTATTACTATTCGGTTTGTTATTATTTTCTCTCTTCTTGTCTTTTTGTCTTTTTAATTCTTATTTCTCACACTGAGACGACTGCACCTTCAATTTCGTTGTTCCTTTGTAAAAGTGACAATGACAATAAAGATCTATCTATCTATACATATATACCATATATATATATATATATATATATATATATATATATATATATGTTTATATATGGTTTTGGCAGCCAAGTGCTTTTTTTCCAACCTAGAAGACGTCTCTTGAGATCCGTTTAATCGCCTCGTTGATTGCATGTCTTCCAAGGTAGTTTCAATCCCCATTTCCTGCACCGAGTCATCTCCCCTTTTATGAGTGACTGGGTTAGTGGCCGTACTTCGTACAGGTCTTTGAATGTACTGAATACTTGTAACTGGTGTCGCCCGTCGGCTACTTTCGACAGGGAATGGAAGCAATTGTCGAGTAACAAAAATTATTTGTAAGTGATTTCGCATTGAAGAAATAGTAAAAACTTGATCACTTGGGTCAATACCTAAAGAAATACACACAGCAAATGCAATTGAGAATACACCAGAATCTGTATGATTTAATTGTTGCTGCGCGTCTTCATAAACTATGGGAGGTTTGTAAGGAAACAAAGCACGAAGGAAGCGAAGCTGCTCTTCGGTGAGGTTGAATTTTTTATCAGCGTTTAAACTGTCATAGACATGAATTACAGCGCCATCATAATAGGTACACACCCAGTGAGTCACTCGTTCAGTAGCTGCAGAAGGTAATATTTGAATATGTTTTGCATTTTGTGGAATGGGCATTATAGGTATGTCAGGAGTCCACATTAGGAAAACTTCTTGAGATTGGAAAATTGTATGTGCAGCTAAAATTTTGTTGAATTTGCTCATGTGATCTGTTGATAAATAATCATTATTTACCAACTCATTCATTGCAAAATCTGACAGTGGTAAGATCACTCCTTCCATAACACTAAACACAAACACTAAGTAGACACTAACACTAAAAAACGGCAACACCGCCGGGAAGAACACTAAATGAGATAAAGTAAAAGTCTACTAAACTTCTTTATTATAACTGCTTTATTGTAGCAGGTGAGGGGACGCTGGCGCACGCTTGTTGTTGCCGCTCCTCCCTGTTAACAACACTTTTCACAAAATTCGCCTTAATTCTGCACTTTCTTACGCTTGTTTTATTTCGTTTATTGTACGTAAAGTTCGTGGATACAGCTGACGAATTGCATGGATTTGGCTTAATATTTACAGATTTTATGAACTCCACTTTACTGGGAACATCTGAGTCTGTGGATCACGGGACGAGACCTACGAACATTCCTTTGTACCTGGCGATCTAGCACCTCGAGATGATCTGTCTCTGTGATTATATTCGCTATGCTGATCTGCTCCCGTTTCATCTTACAGTACTCTATGACCGGGAACTGATCTGATGTTCATACTAACCTGGCTTATGGCTTATGGCTCCTGGGCGATCACGCCTGAAATTACCAAGCGTTACTGTTTATGGCTGTGTATTGGAACATCCAAATCCTGCTTCCTCCTCCTACTGCTTGCTATCGCCGCTCACCTACGCTACCACACCCACCTGTCCTACCAGCTCCGTTGTGCTGTGCTGCTTCTACACTGCTATTAGCTAAGTATCACTCACTATTTTAGCGCTTTGAGTACTGAGAAAAGCGCTATATAAATGTAATGAATTATTATTATTTATTATTAAACACTAAAGTACAAAAACGAAGTAGAAAGTAACACTAAACCGCAACACCGTCAGGAACACCAGCACATCGCGTCTACTAAACACTATGAAACACTAAAGGAAAAAATATTATTCAGTAAGTACCGCGTCTACTAAACAGTAAATCAGTAAAGGAGAAAGGACTAACCGCGTCAGCTGCGAAGCTCAGCTCGGAGCGAAATGAAGTTAATGAAATGAGGTGAATGGGAGGGGAGATGATCACGTGACTCCAACACCCGCCTTAACTCTCCTTCCCTCCACAAACACACAAACACAGCCACACGGATCCCAACTCTCCTTTATATATATAGATTTAGATTATCCAGCTTGCAATTTCTGAATTGATACCATAAAAGACAGAAACTCAAAAATAAAACTTTTACTTAGGAATAGGTGCGAGACGCCACAGTTTTATGGACATTCTGCCCAGAAGGACACAAAAGTGAGACCTTCAGTACCAGAACAGGGGATGAGGAGCGTTGACCAGTATTAGGGGTCACTCGGCTCTGTGAGCCCCTCAGAGTCCTGCGCAGTGACTTGGTGGATGTGGCCAACAGCACAGCAGGCGAAGTAGGAGGAGGAGATGTAGACATAGGATAATCCTCTTGTTCTTCTAAAATGGAGAATCTGTTCCCTGATTGAATATTGTGAGGTTTGGTCAGAAGATAAAAGTGACACCCTGCTTTCCTCTGCAGACTGTTGTCCATGCCTGTGGCAGACATGGTGTGGAACAGCTCACCAGCTTCATCCGTTGCCCTAGATGACCGCAAGGATCTGTGATATGAATAGGATCATTATCAGGCTCCGGGGTAGTGTGCGTTAACAATAGCATTAGCCACAAACAGAAGGACATCATCCTCTCTGATCTGAGGTAGCAGAGTTACCCTACTTTCCTGCCCAGCAATGTTTCCTGACAAATGGGCACAGGTTTTGCAGGTGGTCAGGGAGACATGTAAGTAGTAAAAAAGGTTTAAGTGTTACAATTGCTTATCACATGTGCCATTTATTTGTCTCCCCTTTTGCCCTGTTGGTTCCTAAACCTTGTTGGTGAATGGCCCTAAATAGGACCTTTGGTTTCTGATGAGTGCCTTCACCATGCTGCTCTGATGTTCAACAGTATCAGGTGCCCCCAGCAACCATGCCAATTAGCTGCACCTCACTCTGTTCAGATGGGGCCAGGGTCAACTCATATAACCACATTATTTTCCTGGCCCTGTGAGCCAACACTGGGCCAGGGCCCACCTCCAAGGCTGCCAGCAGCCACACATCTGGGTTTCTGGGCTTTAGCAGCCGGGAGACACATCTGAAGTGCTCTCTAAGTTCTTTATTTGAAACTACTCCTACCTCCTGTTCATTGGGCTGCTTTATTCCTGGCTTCTTGAGGTATTCTCACCCCCTTGCACACCTTAGGAGTATGTCCCTCTGAGGTTCAGACCCTGGGGTGCTACATTGCCCTCTTCACCAGAACCCTCCAGGTTGTTACACAGGTGTCATTAGTGGGATGTCTGAGGAGGTGAAAATACCTGGAGAAGCTGGCTATAAAACAGCCCCATGAACAGCAGGTAAGAGGGGTGTAGACAGACGACACAGAAAGCACTTTGATCAATCCCATGACTTGGCTCTTAAATCCAATCACTCTGGATGTGTGGCCATTGGCACCATGCATTTCCAGCTGCTTTGTCATTATGTCGATTCACACATACTGCCCAGCTTCACCTCATTCTCAAAGATTAGGGTCCATATCTAAATCAACCACACATCCAGACCAATGATCTTTAGCAGCTGGAAGGCATGATTGATCAAAGTGCTCTATCTGCACCCCCAAGTCATTAGATAGATAGATAGATAGATAGATAGATAGATAGATAGATAGATAGATAGATAGATAGATAGATAGATAGATAGATAGATAGATAGATAGATAGATAGATAGATAGAGTGGTGTGAAAAACTATTTGCCCCCTTCCTGATTTCTTATTCTTTTGCATGTTTGTCACACAAAATGTTTCTGATCATCAAACACATTTAACCATTAGTCAAATATAACACAAGTAAACACAAAATGCAGTTTTTAAATGATGGTTTTTATTATTTAGGGAGAAAAAAAATCCAAACCTACATGGCCCTGTGTGAAAAAGTAATTGCCCCCTTGTTAAAAAATAAGCTAACTGTGGTGTATCACACCTGAGTTCAATTTCCGTAGTCACCCCCAGGCCTGATTACTGCCACACCTGTTTCAATCAAGAAATCACTTAAATAGGAGCTGCCTGACACAGAGAAGTAGACCAAAAGCACCTCACAAGCTAGACATCATGCCAAGATCCAAAGAAATTCAGGAACAAATGAGAACAGAAGTAATTGAGATCTATCAGTCTGGTAAAGGTTATAAAGCCATTTCTAAAGCTTTGGGACTCCAGCGAACCACAGTGAGAGCCATTATCCACAAATGGCAAAAACATGGAACAGTGGTGAACCTTCCCAGGAGTGGCCGGCCGACCAAAATTACCCCAAGAGCGCAGAGACGACTCATCCGAGAGGTCACAAAAGACCCCAGGACAACGTCTAAAGAACTGCAGGCCTCACTTGCCTCAATTAAGGTCAGTGTTCACGACTCCACCATTAGAAAGAGACTGGGCAAAAACGGCCTGCATGGCAGATTTCCAAGACGCAAACCACTGTTAAGCAAAAAGAACATTAGGGCTCGTCTCAATTTTGCTAAGAAACATCTCAATGATTGCCAAGACTTTTGGGAAAATACCTTGTGGACTGATGAGTCAAAAGTTGAACTTTTTGGAAGGCAAATGTCCCGTTACATCTGGCTTAAAAGGAACACAGCATTTCAGAAAAAGAACATCATACCAACAGTAAAATATGGTGGTGGTAGTGTGATGGTCTGGGGTTGTTTTGCTGCTTCAGGACCTGGAAGGCTTGCTGTGATAGATGGAACCATGAATTCTACTGTCTACCAAAAAATCCTGAAGGAGAATGTCCGGCCATCTGTTCGTCAACTCAAGCTGAAGCGATCTTGGGTGCTGCAACAGGACAATGACCCAAAACACACCAGCAAATCCACCTCTGAATGGCTGAAGAAAAACAAAATGAAGACTTTGGAGTGGCCTAGTCAAAGTCCTGACCTGAATCCAATTGAGATGCTATGGCATGACCTTAAAAAGGCGGTTCATGCTAGAAAACCCTCAAATAAAGCTGAATTACAACAATTTTGCAAAGATGAGTGGGCCAAAATTCCTCCAGAGCGCTGTAAAAGACTCATTGCAAGTTATCGCAAATGCTTGATTGCAGTTATTGCTGCTAAGGGTGGCCCAACCAGTTATTAGGTTCAGGGGGCAATTACTTTTTCACACAGGGCCATGTAGGTTTGGATTTTTTTTTCTCCCTAAATAATAAAAACCATCATTTACAAACTGCATTTTGTGTTCACTTGTGTTATATTTGACTAATGGTTAAATGTGTTTGATGATCAGAAACATTTTGTGTGACAAACATGCAAAAGAATAAGAAATCAGGAAGGGGGCAAATAGTGTTTCACACCACTATAGATAGATAGATAGATAGATAGATAGATAGATAGATAGATAGATAGATAGATAGATAGATAGATAGATAGATAGATAGATAGATAGATAGATACTTTATTACACTGGTATCAGTGGGTTTAAGAAGAACAGATTACGAACCCAGAGATGTACTACTGTTTTCACACTAATGTTGATGGACCTCTTAATTATGCTCACGGTGACTTGCTTCAGTCAGGCAGACTGGATTGCCTTGCACCTCTCGAACATCGCAAAGGTTGGATGTTCGAGATGGGACCCTTGGTATGAAATCTTAAAACAAGGGGGCAGTGTAGCAATTCCAAGGTATGGACCTGAGAGGGAAACGCTTCTCTGGCTGCTGTGGACTGTCTGAGGGGGTGGGAATACCTGGAGAAACAAACCTCAAGGCAGCCCCATGAGCAGATGGTACAGGGGAGTGCAGACACAGCATTTATAAAGTACACTTTGATTGCACTACCCAGCTGTTCAAGCCCATTGGTCCAGTGAGCCTCAGATGTGGACCCTGTCCTGGGTCAGCTCATGGAGAGGGGAATAGTGTGGCATACGTGTGGCCACTGACCCCAGGTGAGTGGAGTGAGGTGGAGCAGGATGTTGTGTATGACTGGGCAAAGGGACAAAACATCTGGCAGTGCATCTGTCAAATATCAGAGTGGTGAGGTGGGAGCCAACTGAAAAAAAGCAGTGGTCCACTTTAGGGCCTCTCACCCTCAATCAGTCTTTAGTGGCTCTTTCCGTTCCTCCATTCCATCACCCACACCCGCCAGGCTGTTATAGTATTTAAGTATAATATATTGTTTGCCTAACGTCTGTCATTAAACTTCTTAAAATGTTGACTGTAATTTACGGCTGAGGAGATGTGTTGTTTTCATTGACTTTCATTGAGGTTTTTTTGCGGTAACATTTCTTTCTTTCTTTCTTTCTTTCTTTCTTTCTTTCTTTCTTTCTTTCTTTCTTTCTTTCTTTCTTTCTTTCTTTCTTTCTTTCTCTTTATTCTAGCCTGAAAACTGACAATATGTAAGCTGTTTTTATTTTGTCCTGTTAATCAGCACTTGTTGATTACCTCAGTTAATAAATTAAAGTCCTTGTGATCCCTTATTAAGTATGTAACACAGAGTTATGGTAGCATTCCTGTTTTGCTCTTCCTGCTGACATTTCATGTAACAGAACTTAACTGTGGCAGTACCAGGGTCCAGTGAGATTAACTGTATAAATCATTACAATCAGCTTTGATTTACTTTCCAGTCCCCAATGTCAATCATTGTCCAGACGTTAGAGAAAAGCTGCATGTGGACTCGTCATGCATCGACACCATAAACAGCAGCTGGCAGATTTGAACTTTACACTAATGACGTTCCACATATCCAATAAATTACTTTAATCTTCCTCCCTGGGCTATAACCTTGTCCTACATGTATCACAGTCTCACTTCAGCCCAGGTTTTTTTTATTTTTGACATTTTCCGGAATTGCTCATTTGAGGTAAGTGGCTTTCTTTTCTTCCTTGTTGCGATGGGGTGGGGTCCAGCAAATAAAGGCCTTAAAGCAGATTCAAACTGCTCGGCTCAGGGAGTCCATCACTTTTCCTGTTCCACTGCACGTATGCCATGGTCTGTTTATTGTACTGCTAGCCCAATCAGAAACCCTTTGAGCCCTACTGGATTATGTAATGTTTTAAAAGGTATGGTGTGCCTACTGCCTTGTGTCATTGAAATTGTTATTTAATTTAAAACTGAAAAGCATTCAGGTGAGATTCTGATTCCAAGTGAGGTGATTTTATTTCAGGTGACTTTCTGCCCCATGTGGATATTTACATTTAGATTTACTTGTTTAGCAGACCTTTAGCAGACTGTTTGGGAACAAGTGTTACAGGACAATGGAACGGAATTGATCAGCACAAATGAACGGTCTGTTCTTGTGGATATTGTATAGAGTGAATCCACAGGTCTGATGGACAGCTGGCCATTAATCCCCACCTCAACACCACATACCAACACGGTGGGTTTAGATGATAATGAACCAAACTGAATAGAGATAGGGTGCTGAATTGACAGATGAGCTGGGATAACAAGTAGATCTGTCGTTGTCAAGTTAATCTGGAGATGATGTTCCTGCATCCAGTTTGCAATATTAGTAAAACTTGCAGAGATTCCAGCTAATGTCATGCAGACCTCTGGAGAGAATTACACAACTGCATATTATCAGCGTAGCACTGATAAGAAACACCATGGGATAGGATGATAGGACCTAGTGAGGAGGCAAATGGAAAGAAGAAGAGTTGTCCCAGCACTCATCCACAGATCATCCTTGGCTTTCCTAGAGCATCCGTGACATCTCTCCATGCCAGGACATACTGTAGGATCTGCCTAAGTGTTGGGACTCAAACCTCCTGAGGACAGTCCCAGTGTTGCCAAGTCAAAGAAGGTGGCAAGGAGGATCTGGTAGTTGACTGCCTTGAAAACAGAGGAAGATCTAGAAGGATAAGTACAGACGTTGTGTTGGAAGCTCTGGTCTGCTGTAACAGCAGTAAGTAGAGCTGCCTCAGTGAAATGACTCTTTGTGAAGCCTAACTGAGTAGGATCAAGTTCAACAGAAGAAAGGAAGAGACCTGGTTAGAGATAGTGTGGTCCAGACTATTGGATTGAAAGGAGAGGAGAGAGACTGGTCTGTAATTATCTTTTTGAGATGGGATTAGTGTGGGCTTCTTGAGAAAAAGTTATTAGGGCCTGTTGGATCAAATTAAGTAAAGTGCCTGTGCTGACTGAGGTGTTGACAAGTGTGTAATTATAGAAATGAGTGGATGGGGTCAAGTGGACAGGTAGCGTTGTGACTTTAAATTAGGATGGAAATGCCAGCAATGAGGAGAGGAGAGAAAGAGGAGAAAGTTGTGGTGTGTTTAGGTGGGAGCAGACTAGCTGGTAGTGGTGATGAGAACTGACTGCTGATGACAGACACCTTTTCCTGAAAAAGGCTGCAAAGTCCTCAGCAGTCAAGAAGGTTGAGGGCTAAGGTGGAGGAGGGTTGAGGAGAGAGGTGAAAGCAGAAAACAAGTTACAAGTATCAGTAAATTAGCACATTTGCAAATATCCCCTTCGCCTCAGGAGTTTGCACTGATCAGAATGGCTTATGGAACAATACAAAAAGAGGACTTACCTGGGAACTGATATGAAGAAATGGTTTGTATTTTACATATTAATCTCTAATGGGTCTGCTGATGCCGTTATTCACACAGGCATGGCTGGAGTTATGCTGTGCAGGGACCCCAAAAATTATTCAAGATATGCAATAACTGGATGTGTGCGGAGTGATAAGAGGACTGCACAAGTTTCAAGCCCACCATTCATGGATCTTCAGGGTACAGGGCTGACGTACCAGATGTGCAGGTGATCCCCTGTAGGTTTCAGTCTGTTGATAGAGTAAGTGATGGTCTGTTTTGAGAACTCCAGATATGCACAGAAACTCATCTAGCAGCACAAACTGAAAATAAATTACAAGGTGCACTTCTTTATATCAAGACAAATGGTCAAGTGAAAAAGTAAGAACACTCCAAGGAAACTGTTGACTCCTTCAGCATCTTTGAACAGGAATACAATAGATCTTCATGCAAAGAGTCCCTCCTGATAAAGTTTACAGAGTTGAATAGTACTAGGGTGTTGTACTGTGTTAACCATTATAGATGTATTGAGAAGTCAAGCAAAATGACACCGTTTATTAGCTAACTAAAAAGATATGCACGCTTTCGATGCAAGTCAGTCCCCTACTTCAGGCGAGATGTAATCACTACAAGTCCGTCTATTCCATTCCAACAATGACAACCTCCTGCTACTTCACCCTAACAGGTTACCATGTCCACTGGTTAAGACTTACAAATAGAAGACACAGTGTCAGAAAAACGACCAACAGATATTGTAAAGGTTTGCGACAGCCACCTGTATAATATGCCCTGGCTGCAAAAGGTTAAAGTTTAACAGAGTTGTTCACAATACTGAGTCCAAAAAAGAACTGAATAGGTGGAGGTAAAATGGCGGCTTTAAAGGCCGGTATATGAAGTGACGTCATTGTTGCTGGAACCGGAAGTGGTATCTTTGAGACCGGAAGTGGCATCATCACAAACTCCAGAAGTGACATCCTCAGAGACACCAGAACCCAACAGGATTTCCCAAGAATGGTCTGCAAGGAACTGAGAGAGACAGTGTCTGCTGCCCCCTGGTCTGGTGTAAAATTACAATTACTCAAGCCCTTTAGCTGACTCCTACTCGACTGTCCTATCTATCTATCTATCTATCTATCTATCTATCTATCTATCTATCTATCTATCTATCTATCTATCTATCTATCTATCTATCTATCTATCTATCTATCTATCTATCTATCTATCTATCTACTCACACGTGTGTGACAACAGCCATGGAAATCGCAAGTCTCTGAGGTCCCATATCTGTACACCTAATTCTTGTACCTCAGTCCAGTTGAAGTTAACATTTTCACAGGTTTACGTTGACTACTGGAGTGTCTCAAAGCCTGGAGTTTGGTGAATTTTTATATGAATAGCTAGTCATTTTTTATAATGTAGTGTCCAAATGAGTGAGAGACCTGAGTCTGTCCCTCGCCCATGCCTTGCTCAAATCTTCTCATTTTTTAAAATTTTAATGTCATTTTTATCTTCCTTTGACAGTCCCGGCCAGCTGAAAGGTCACATGAACTTTTGTGAAAGAAGACCTTGAAAAAGACAATCAGCCATTCAAATCACAAAGTGACTGAACACAACTTGAAGGAGCAGTTTGCTTCAAGGATGCCATGGAAAAGACGTGAGGAAGATCTTCTGTCAGGTGGGTAAAAAAAACAAAAAAACAATAATAATTAATAAAATTAATAATAATTGGTGAGATACTTCATCCGAAATTGTTTTAAAACCACAATTCTTTATATAAAAATAATATAAAAAATAAATAATCGTCATATGTAAAAATAAGGAGAGAAGAGGGCTTGAGACTTCATGATAAATGAATCAGTGGAGTCGAAAGTTAATTATTAATTCCTAGGAGTTGCCAGATGAGTAAAGTTAAGGATATTTAAAAGTAAACGAAAGCTTCTGTTTGCATTAGAAACTCATAGAATGTTAAAAGAAGCAAAAGTGTAAAGTTGAAATAAACTCCACTGATAAGTGAAATAAACAAGTGTCAAATAAATGTATGTAAGAAGACAAGAAACTGCAGACGGCTGCAATAATTCGAATAGTGGAAAAGTTAATTTTTAATTTGGGTGCACTTGTCTGATGTTATTAAAAGCAAACAAGAAAGTCATAAAATAAGTGGGCAGGATCAGGCAAAGTCTAACGGTGGGCTGAAGGCAGTTGATCAATTTAATCCTCCATAAATATGTAGTTGATAATCTGTGATAGTACATGGGCAAGCGTACTGGGGTTCACAAAATGCTTTATGTGGTAATACGGCTTGCGGTATTTAACTTGTGTAATAGGTTCATATAGGAGCATTGAATTATTTAGGTAAGATGCCATTTGGAAATGGAATTGAAGAGTTCATATGTGTTATGATATTTAGGAAGGATTTGTTTTAGACAGAAGAGTAGAGACAGTCAAAGGGAAGCAAAGGTCAACACCTAGGAGATCAAAAACACGAAGAAAAGTCTTAATAATAATAATTAGATTAGATTAGATAAACTTTATTAATCCAATAGGGAAATTCAAAATGCATACAGCAACAGAAACATTAAATAAACAAGATTACAGACTCACAGGACAAATTATACAGCCAATCAATCAATCAATCAATCAAAAAATCAATCAATCCAAATAAAACTTAAAGAATACATCAGGTGGAAGTACTGATTTGCCTGATAGCAGTGGGCAGAAAAGACCCCCAGAGGATCTTCTAAGCACTCCATGGTGGAATGAGCCTGTGGTTAATAGTGCTCAAAGAGAGCGCCTCTTACAGGGGATTTTTCATGATAGCATCCACTTCTGCCACCATCCTCTTTTCTATAACAGCTTCCAGAGTGTCCAGGGTTCTCCTTGTAAAGGAGCAGACTTTCCTGAGAAGTTTGTTCAGATGTTGTGCTTCTTTTGTGCTCAGGTTGTCTTCACAGAAAGTCCCTGTCAGAACATCGGTTAGAGTTTGTACAATGCTATATACTGTATATTCTGCCGTTCTTTATTATATTCTGTAAGTGCCTTGAGCATGGGAAAGGCGCTATATAAATAAAATGTATTATTATTAGAGTTGGTCCAGGTCTGTGGCTGAGATTGCAATGGTGAACAAAAGCTCAGTAGTAGTAAAGTCACATGTTTGGAGAATACCTGAATGGAAATGCTGATATCATGGTGGTGGTTTAGTTAATATGCCTCATCCTTACTTAATGAAAAGAAGGGATAGTGACAGGTGGAAAGGTGTGCTACTTACAGATACCAGAGAAAAGATATGAGAAAGCCTAAACAGGTGCAGACTCCAGTAATAGAGGTTTATGAGGAATAAACAAATTGTGTAGAACAAATGGTTTATCACAATACAAATTGATGGCTAATATTCCTTCATACTTACAAAGTGAATAGATGAGGCCAGCCAGCAGTTATAACTGAGATAGGCGGTCATATCCAAATTACCTCTGATCCCGAGCCTCCACTGTTCCTACAGCTCTTCTTTCTCATTTTTGTCTTTTCTAATTTCACTTCAGGTCTGAGACGGAGGTTTCCCCAAGTTATAAAAACTTTCTCTCATGAGGATCTTCTTAAGCTCACTGAGTACTACAAGCCCTACCTGACCTCTGAGGTTGAATACGATATCTCGATTATCCTGCAGAAGCTGGTCACCAAGCACATCCTCACCAATGATAAGGCAGAGGTAGGCAGGTCTCTCCGGTATTATGAGGTGTAGGGACCTGAGCAGAGATGGTAAACTCAGGAGAATCGTATGAGACCTCTTGACCCACCACAATAGAACCATCTGGTATTGTGAAGTCATTAAACCAGACTGACTGCTCTGCTCTGCTCCCCCTGTGGTCCTGTCTGAATCAGCCATCTGTGACTTGCTTATCTTTCAGAGATTCAAAGCTAAAGAAAAGTGTGAGGGGCGAACAGGTGTGGAGTCCTTCATCAGTGACATAATGAAGATGGACAGCACAGTGCTGGTGAGCCTGTGGGAGGTGCTGACTGAAGAAATTGTGAAATTTCCATCAATAAATCTGGCACGAATACTGGAGGAGGTCATAGAGGGGGGTGAGTTAATGGAGTCAGAAGTGACAGAGAATCTCTGAATGCCTGGACACTAAGAAGGGAAATGGAGAGATGGACATGGGGAACACAAAACACCATGTTACTGTCTGTGGCTGTTACTTCCACTGAGATGCCTGCTTGATGACTCCAAACATCAACACTTTGTACAGGTTCACTGATTTAGCCTTTTCAGACCTTCATAGATACACAAAAAGGGTCAGGGGTCACACCATATTGGTATAGGAGGTGGTGTGCTGCTGTCACCTAAGTGCCACCTATCATGACTACATATTTGAATTGCATAATCGCCCCTTCTGCTCTTTATAAGCCAACAGCCCACCTGGATATTCAGTAATATTTTTCCCCCTACTTTGACATGTTTAAATAGGGAGTCATAGATTCCATTGTCTTCCACCATCTCTAATTTTACGTCCCCCTTCAGACCAACGTGTGTAAAAACATTTGATTTGAGTCTTCATTTTTGCCTTCTTTAATCATTCAGGGGTTGAATTTTTTTTTTTCATTTTTATTTTTTGGTGCAAAAGTTTTAATCATCAAATCACTGGAAATCATAGTGCAGAGTTCCCATTTTCTCCAGTAGCCCACCTTGTGCTCTCTTCAGGATCACAGGCACACAACATGTTGCTGTCTAGTTGGTCATCTTCTGGGTCTTCTTCCCTTGATAATTCATTGCTGGTTTCACAAACTGGACACACATTACTTGTCTTCTATCTGACTTATGGCTTTAGCTTGTAATTGTGGCCACACAAAGTCCATGTTAGCTGCAGGCTGTTGGTTTTTGACGTTCTTTATCTGGTGGTCTACCTGACTGTACAATTCCATATTCGTGTGTTGATCTTCCCCTGTCACATCTGTGACTATCACCTCTTTCTCTGTTGTCGTCTCTCCAGGACCGGAGCTCATGATGAACACTCAAGTCCGTCTCCAGCCTGCCTCTCCCATTGACGCTCATATTCAAGGTGACCCACTGATCTGCTGTCTCTGCTCGTCAGCAGTGTTCTTCTGTTTTAAGATAGTTTTTAGTTTTAGATTTTATTCAGTTTTGATTTGATTTTTAAGTCTTAGTTTTTCACCATTTTCTAATTTTAGTTTTTTTTAGATGTTTATTTTTTCTTAGTTTTAATTTAGCTTTAGTTTTTCAGCAATTAGCTTCTAGTTTTGTCATAATGAATTAGTTTTGTACCACTCACTAACAATGTTCACAAAGTCGCAGCTTTGCCAACATGAAAACACAATTATCTTCATGATTGTCAAACTGTATGTCATTCATGTTATACTGTACTTGTCAACTTAATACGTACAGTTTACTGATTGTGATAGAACTCCATTGTCTCCTGATAATGGAACTGGTCAAGACTTCCAGTGTCATCCAAAAAAAAATGCAAAAACTTCATAACTTGTGTGCTCGCATGTTATTTGTTTGTTTTAAACTAATGGTTATTTACTGTATTAAAAAAAAAAAAAAGCTTTCTTTTCCAGCTTTGAGAGTGCCTTTGCGAGCAGTAAGATGACCAGACACATACTCTTTTATTTTATATTTGTTTTTGATATTTCCTGATGCAGACTATATGTCACCTATGCGTTTTGAAACTTTTAAATTCTGTTTTTCAGGGAATTCTTAATTTGCTTATTTTTTTAAATATTGTTGAAGTCACTGATTAAACTGTCTTAATAACAGTAAGAGCAGAAACAGAGATGAACGTTTTTCCATGTAGTGTTCTCGTCTAGATTGTTCTGATGTTCTAAATGTTCTAATTTGCACAAGAGTATCGTTTACATCAAACACTGAACATCTCTTATGGAGATGTCTCAGAGGAGCTTCCTGTCAGACCAAAGAAGGAGAATGTTGTTAAAAAGCATATTGGAGGAATTAACAGATTTTGGCAATTGACAGACCTTAATGACACACTTTGAATATCCAATGTGCCAGATAGGGTGCCACCAGGCCTCAAAGCCTGGACACAACCAACACAAATACAGTCACAGGTTCAAAACAGAGGTTTTTATTATCAAAATACCTCACAAAGGTTTCTCCTAAGATTGCACAAGCTCAATTCTAATCAAATTCTTCATCTTTCCTTCTCTGTTCTCTCTGTCTATCTCACTCCAGCAAGTGTTAACTTCCTTCCTCCTGATTTTGACTTCACTGGATGAACCTGGATGCTTCCTTTTATGTCAGATCTGGGAGAACTTCTGGTGGCAGGGCATAGCTTGATGGACGCACTTTTGAGCCAAGTGGAAGTCTCAAAAAACAGTTACAGTGAATCCCCGCATAGCCCCCTGGAGGCACCCATGGGACACAGCATGGCACTACAACTCCCATCATGCCCTGCAGGTATCCACATGGATACAGAGGTCCTGGGATAGCAGATGGGGGAATAAACATACAGTAATCCCTCCTCCATCGCGGGGGTTGCGTTCCAGAGCCACCCGCGAAATAAGAAAATCCACGAAGTAGAAACCATATGTTTATATGGTTATTTTTATATTGTCATGCTTGGGTCACAGCTTTGCGCAGAAACACAGGAGGTTGTAGAGAGACAGGAACGTTATTCAGACACTGCAAACAAACATTTGTCTCTTTTTCAAAAGTTTAAACTGTGCTCCATGACAAGACAGAGATGACAGTTCTGTCTCACAATTAAAAGAATGCAAACATATCTTCCTCTTCAAAGGAGTGTGCGTCAGGAGCAGATAATGTTAGAGAGATAGACAGAAAAAAGCAAACAATCAGAAATCAATAGGGCTGTTTGGCTTTTAAGTATGCGAACCACCGCAGTACAAAGCTGTTGAAGGCGGCAGCTCACACCCCCTCCGTCAGGAGCAGACAAAGAGAGATATAGAGAGAGAGAAAAACAAACAATCGAAAATCAATACGTGCCCTTCGTGCATTTAAGTATGTGAAGCACCGTGCAGCATGTCGCTTCAGGAAGCAGCTGCACAGAAGGTAGCAACGTGAAGATAATCTTTCAGCATTTTTAGACGAGCGTCCGTATCGTCTAGGTGTGCGAACAGCCCCCCCTGCTCAATCCACCTACGTCAGGATCAGAGAAAGTCAGCGCAAGAGAGACAGAAAAGTAAGCCGGGTAGCTTCTCAGCCATCTGCCAATAGCGTCCCTTGTATGAAATCAACTGGGCAAACCAACTGAGGAAGCATGTACCAGAAATTAAAAGACCCATTGTCCGCAGAAATCCGCGAACCAGCAAAAAATCCACGATATATATTTAAATATGCTTACATATAAAATCCGCGATAGAGTGAAGCAGCGAAAGGCAAAGCGCGATACAGCGAGGGATTACTGTATTCCAAAATAAGAGTCTTACCCCACTGCTCCTTTGTTTTGTCCTCCCACCCAAGTAAGGGTCCAATACCCGTCCCAGACAGGATTCCATATAATCCTGCTTGGCACTTACACCAGTTATAAAATAATACCTGAAGTTATGCACACTTAATCCACATACACACTTCAAGAACATGCAAACTCCACTGACCAGGTTATCAGCCAAACCTAAGATCATGCACTGTGTAGTACTAATAATAATAATAATAATAATAATAAGCATAATAATAATAATAATAAAAATAATAATCATAATAATAATAATAATAATAATAATCATAATCATAATAATCATAATAATAATTATTATTATTAGTAGTAGTAGTAGTAGTAGTAATAGTAGTATTATTTTATATAGCACCTTTCCCATAATGAAAATACTTGACAAATATTAAAAGGAATGTAACAAGAATAAAAGCACAGATGTCATTAATCACATTATTATCAATCATTAAACACCAAGCAAACGATGAATATTTGAAAGTCAAAATTCTGAATTAGAGAATGAAACAAGCAGAGCAAATGACACAATTTGTTTAGGATGACATGTAGGAATATAAATATAGATGTGATAATCACCCCCTGCAATAAGAAACAATGATTAGGATAACAGCGGACTTCATTAGTTTCACAGCCAAATGCTGGAAGACATTGACAATTCAATGTCTATTCTTTTGCTGTTCAGTTCAAATTGTTCAGTTCAAATCTAACAATCCCAGCCAGACCTCCAACTGGGCTGCAAAGTAAACACCTAGAAGTAGTTGTGTCACTAAGAGATGCAGACTCCTCAAGATTTCTTGTTTTTTTCATGACATATCAAGATTTCAGTCTGCAGTGGATCAGATAGTTCTTGTGCTTTAACCACTGATAAGCAATACACTCTACTTTACTTTAATATAGAGCAGAGCTGGTACATTAATCTTGTTAAAATAAAACCCGTGAAGGGTCACGTCACAATCCCCTGTTAAAACATTTGCAATACTGTAGCATCCTAAATACAGTATGTTGAGAATATTGAAGTCTGACCATTTGCTATTGTTTGAGTATTTAACATAGAGTGTTGTGGAGAAATCTTCAGAAAATATGAGCAGAATCTTCAGAAAGGCAGTCAGAATTTAAGACTTTATTGCATAGCACAGAAAACAATTACAGAGCACATAAAGCCATTTCCGTTGATGAAAACAGCCTGGTGGTTTGGGCGAGATTAGTTTTTATTAAGGTTCTAATCACAAAAACATCCCCAATTTGTACATAATTCTCATCATTCACTTTACATGTTGTCTTTGTAATAATGACCTTGTACTGTATTTCTTTAAGTAACAATTACCTCACCTTGTGAACATCTTTTACTCCAATAATAATCAATCTTTCCATGACGATCATTAGAACTTAAAGGTTGTACTTGCCACCTGATCTGGAGATAACCATCATCTGATCATGTTTTACATTCCTCACATTCCCAATCTTGAGCTAAAAAAAATTGGAGGACTTTCAATTGATGAGCATTCATCATTAAGTTAGACCCAGGATGACCAACATATAAAACACTGAACTGTTCAATTAATACTTGCTTGTTGCACCAGCATCCAGTACAACTAAAGTCAGAGGCAGCGGTGCTGGTAAGCATAGCACGCAGCTTTACTGACGGGAGCTAAACTGCTGCAGCTGGAAGCAGGCAAGAGGCCTTGATGTTCTATCAGACAGTTGTGGCGAGCGCCCTCTTCTATGCGGTGGTGTGCTGGGGAGGCAGCATTAAGAGGAAAGACGCCTCACGCCTGGACAAACTGGTGAGGAAGGCAGGCTCTATTGTTGGCATGGAGCTGGACAGTTTAACATCTGTGGCAGAGCGAAGGGCGCTCAGCAGGCTCCTATCAATTATGGAGAATCCACTAAATAATATCATCTCAAGACAGAAGAGCAGCTTCAGCGACAGACTGCTGTCAATGTCCTGCTCCACTGACAAATTGAGGAGATCGTTCCTCCCCCAAACTATGCGACTCTTCAAATCCACCCGGGGGTGTAAACGTTAACATTTAACATTATACAAAGTTATTGTCTGTTTTTCACCTGCATTATTATCATTCTTTAATTTAATATTATTTATTGTATCAGTATGCTGCTGCTGGAGAATGTGAATTTCCCATTGGGATTAATAAAGTATCCATCTATCTATCTATCTATCTTGAGTCAGCAAGCACAGTGTTAAAGCCTTTATTAATGAACCCTTACATTTTTATATTGCTCAAAGCCAGCTGATATAGTATGTGTTGTTTTACCTCGATTAATTAAGATATTGATTTATGAGGAAGCATTGACATAGGAACTTAAATGCTATCTAAAATGTATGTATACAGGGCAATGTTACAGCCTGAGAGCAAAGGCAGCTGCATCATCAGCCAGTGACACACAGTCATATACGGTCTGACTTACCAATACAGGGGCTAACCTTGATAATCAATTCTTAAAGCTTCTATATAATTCAACGTAACTAACACAATACAAATCTGATTATCTGAAATGTTCATGAGCCATAATATACAAATTTAAATGCTAAAATGTTTATATCTGCAGTGGGCTGGCGCCTTGTCCGGGTTTGTTTCCTGCCTTGTGCCATGTGTTGGCTGGGATTGGCTCTAGCAGACCCCCATGACCCTGTAGTTAGGATATAGTGGGTTGGATAATGGATGGATGGATGTTTATATGCTTAAAGTGTTTATGTGCTAGTGTGTCTGTTTATGTAAACAGCAGCCTGTACAATAATAGTGCCTCGCTAAGACATTTAAAAAGATGTCAAGCAACTCCATCTAATAATGAATAGTTCTAAAACCAACAACAAGACATATAAACTTAAATGCTGGCTGAATTAAACATAAATGTGCATGCTAATATGAGAGCCCAGCGCTGTTAAGTAATGGCACGCAGCTGCACAGTGGTCTGACAGAGGCCAAGCTACTGTTTACATCACAGCACATGTTCAGGACAAAGTCCCTAACTTTACTGCTCAAACTAACTAATATCATAATATATTGTACAGTATTTTAATCTTATTGCCTAAGGTATTGAAGAGCCCTAATACATCTAAATGCCATTTGAGTGTTTATATGTTTTATGCGCTAGTCGGAGGACTTGACCTTTATTCACACAGGCAAATGCCCCAACTTGCATTCTTAAAACTGCCTGCTTGCTTCCTCAATGAACATGATGACCTTGACTCACAGAAACTCTAAACAAAGCAAGTGAGAAGAGCAAGCAGCCTCTCTAAAAAAATAAATGGTGTCCTTATAAAGCTGCTACAGGCCTAGGCTTTTCATTCTTCTTCTTCACTCAGCATCTCTCCTCTTCATATGTCCAAACCAGCGCAATCTCCAACCCATATAACATAGCTGGTCTCACTACCGTCTTGTAGACCTTCCATTTCATTCTTGCTGATATCCGTCTCTCACAAATTACTCCTGACACTTTTCTCCACCTATTCCACCCTACCTGCACTCTCTTTTTCACTTCTCTTCCACAATCCCCATTACTCTGTACTGTTGATCCCAAGTATTTAAACTTATCCACCTTCGCTAACTCTACTCCCTGCATCCTCACCATTCTACTGACCTCCCTCTCATTTACACATATGTATTCTGTCTTGTTCATACTGACCTTTATTCTTCTCCTCTCATATCTCCACCTCTCCAGGGTCTCCTCAATCTGATCCCTACTCTCACTACAGATCACAATGCCATCAGCAAACATCATAGTCCACGGAGACTCCTGTCTAATCTCGTCTGTCAACCTGTCTATCACCATTGCAAACAAGAAAGGGCTCAGAGCCAATCCCTGATGTAATCCCACCTCCATCTTGAATGCATCCGTCACTCCTACCGCAGACCTCACCACTGTCACACTTCCCTCGTACATGTCCTGTACCAATCTTACATACTTCTCTGCCAATCCTGAGTTCTTCATACAATACCACAGCTCCTCTTGAGGCATCCTGTTATATGCTTTCTCCAGGTCCACAAAGACACAATGCGACTCCTTCTGGCCTTCTCTATACTTCTCCATCAACATCCTCAGAGCAAACATTGCATCTGTGGTGCTCTTTCTTGGCATGAAGCCATCCTGCTGCTCACTAATCATCACCTCTCTTCTTAACCGAGCTTTCACTACTCTTTCCCATAACTTCATGCTGTGGCTCATCAATTTTATCCCCCTGTAGTTACTACAGTCCTGCACATCCCCCTTATTCTTAAATAATCGGCACCAGTACACTTCTTCTCCACTCCTCAGGCCATCCTCTCACTTTCCAAGATTCCATAAAACAATCTGGTTAAAAAACTCCACCTGCCATCTCTCCTAAACACCTCCATGCTTCCATAGGTATGTCATCTGGACAAACGGCCTTTCCATTTTTTATCCTCTTCTTAGCTGTCCTTACTTCCTCCTTGCTAATCCGTTGCACTTCCTGATTCACTATCTCCACATCATCCAACCTCTTCTCTCTTTTTATCTCTTCATTCATCAACCTCTCAAAGTACTCTTTCCATCTGCTTGACACACTCTCATCGCTTGTGATTACGTTTGCATCTTTATCCTTTACCACCCTAACCTGCTGTACATCTTTCCCAGCTTCATCCCTCTGTCTAGCCAATCAGTACTGGTCCTTTTCTCCCTCCTTAGTGTCCAACCTCTCTTACAATTCATCATACACCTTTTCTTTAGCCTTCGCCACCTCTGTCTTCACCTTATTCCTTATCTCCTTGTACTCTTGTCTACTTTCTGCATCTCTCCGACTATCCCACTTTTTCTTCACCATCCTCTTCCTCTGTATACTCTCCTGTACTTCCCCATTCCACCACCAGGTTTCCTTTTCCTCCTTCCTCTGTCCAGATGTCACACCAAGCATCCTTCTTGCTTTCACCCTTACCACATCTGCTGTAGTTTTCCAGCTGTCTGGTAACTCTTCACTGCCACCCACCCTGTGCCTGTCTCACCTCTTCCCTAAACTCAACCTTGCAGTTTTCCTTTTTCATCTTCCACCATTTGTTCCTTGGCTCTGCTCTCACTCTCTTCCTCTTCTTGATCTCCGTCATCCTACAAACCACCATCCTATGCTTTTTAACTACACTTTCCCCTGCCACCACTTTGCAGTCTTCAAACTCCTTCAGATCAGCTCTTCTGCATAGGATGTAATCTACCTGTGCGCATCTTCCTCCACTCTTGTATGTCACCTTATGGTCCTCCCTCTTCTTAAAATACGTATTCACCACAGCCATGTCCATCTTTTTGCCAAAACCCACTATCATCTGACCTTCTTTATTCATCTCCTTGACACCATACCTACCCATCATCTCCTCATCTCCTCTGTTCCCTTTACCAACATGTCCATTGAAATCTGCTCCTATCACCACTTTCTGTTCCTTGGGTACACTGTTCATCACTTCATCCAACTCATTCCAAAAATTTTCTTTGTCATCCATCGAACACCCAACTTGCCCAATTCATCATCACACCTCCAATTTCCAGCTTCATAATCATCACTCTGTCTGACACTCTTTTCACCTCCAAAAAACTCTTGACATACTGTTTCTTCAGGATAACCCCTATGCCATTTCTCCTCCCATCCACACCATGATAGAACAATTTGAATCCACCTCCGATCCACCTGGCCTTACTCCCCTTCCATTTAGTCTCTTGCACGCACGATATATCAACCTTCCTTCTCTCCATCATATCTGCTAACTCTCTCCCCTTACCAGTCATACTGCCAACATTCAAAGTTCTTACCCTCCATTCTACTCTCTTTACCTTCCTCCTCTCCTCTTGCCTCCAGACACATCTCCCCCTCCTTCTTTTGCAAACAGTAGCCCAATTTCTGCCAGCACCCTTTTGGCTAACAGTAGTGGTGGCGGTCGTTGTTAACCCAGGGCTCAACCGATCCATTATGGAAATTTGTATTGTTGTCTTCATATTGATTTGCCAAAATTTTACACGGATGCCCTTCCTGATGTAACCCTCCCCATTTATCTGGGCTTGGGATCGGAATGAAGAAACACACTGGTTTGTGCATCCCCTGTGGCTGGGTTAGGCTTTTCATAGCTAAAAGCACTTAAACTAATAATAAAGCATGTTGATTCTTAATCAAATTTTTCAACACAATAATGTAACCCACAGTATAAATCCTTCTGCAACATCGCACCACCCACATGGAACATCGGTACTAATAACCTGTTTAAAACTAAACGCTGTAAGAGTTACTTTGGAAGAAACTGATACAGAAAGTAGTTGAAATGACTCTGATTTTCAAACTACTAATTTATATATTCCAAAGTAATGTAGTATATTTTAATGTAAGCACCTTTTCATTGATGTCTCCTGAAAGTTGCCAGTTGTGGAGAACTAGTGGGTCAGTTATGGCCAACGGCATCCACAGCGTAAGTCAATGGCAAATGAGAAGGCTTTGGTATTCGCTCTCAGGTCTAGAAGGCAAAGTTGACTGAAGGCTGAAATGACCAATGAAATCCACAGATTCCAACACCAGCAGTGAGGGTTACTTGCACATGTGCATGAATCAGTGCTTTTCTGTAATGTAATATGACTGCATGCTTTTTAATCTTATATATAAACGTCTACGCGTGTGTAGCAGTGCTACTTAAGAACTGCATCTCCCAGCAGTCCCTGCTGGGGCTGCTGGGGTCAAAGGTAGCCACAGGCAGATAAAAGGAGGGCAGAGGGCAAAGAAAAAAAAAAGTTTTGTTTTTTGGTTTGTATTGTTGCGGTTATTTGTCGTCTCTCCTGCTGTTATTTGAACTGTGATCATTTTTGTCTTGGACTGTATTCGTTTGTTGGGGTCTGGATTGTCTGTCTACTTGTTCACTGAGAGCTGTATTGGATTATTGGATTTTTCGGAAGAGTGGAGCGCTCCCGAATCAACCATCAACCTCATCAGTAAATACCGGTAGGACTGTATTTTCCCTTCTCCATTGCAACTTACAGAATCGCTGGACTTAACTTGGTCACTATTCATCTTTCAACCTGTTTCTTATATATGGACTTGGCTGTGTGGTGTTTGTGTTTATTTCGTGTATGTGTAATATCGCCGAAGGGGTCAGGGGTGGTATTACTGTTTTTATTACTCAATTCATGTCATTATATTTATAATTGTTTGTCATTCCCAGTGTGTTTATTTGTCTCTGTGGTGAGAGTGTGTGGGTCGATCCAAGGCTGGGGACGTTCCTGGGATCTCTGCTTTTAAAATAAATAAATCACCGTCTTCTTTGGCGGTGTGAATCTTAGCGGCTCCTGACCGCTACACGTGGAAGTGTGTGTGTCTGTCCAGCCTGGAAGTGAGAGGTAGAGTCATGGTAAAGGTTCCACTTCCGTGGAAACAGAAAACTCGCTTAGCCTCTAATAACACAAGCGGGCCAACACGTCAGCAAAACAAAACCTCTGAAGAAAAACAAAGTCGCTTAGCCGCTATCATCGGCTTTTTACAGCATAGGCTTACACAGCTACTATTATATAATAAAGGAACATGTACATTGTGCAAAAAAGTTAGTGTATTGAAAATCAGTATTAAAGTTACAAAAACTAATTTTGTTTTTGCTTTTACGTTCTCATTTTCGTTTAGTTCTACTGTTCGGTTATTACTCTTTTGCTCCTCTGTGTCCTCACTTGTTCTCATCATGGCTTTCAGGACTCCATGACTCACACAGAGCAGGTATGACTGAATCCACAAGAACATTGGAGTTTCAACCTTCTATTGAAGATCCTCACACCAGAGTTGACTCAAAACACAGAGCTGATGGTCATTGACCAGTACAAATGGACCTATACAGACACTCATCATGAACTTGACAAGATGGGGAGAACTCTTGCAGAGCTGATAGAGGAGCAAACAAAAAATAAATTACAGCGAATCAGGACTGAGCAGCTTTTTAGGAGAAGTCCTGGAAGTGAGACTGCCCCCCACATCATAGTGATCAGTGGGGTCACAGGAACTGGGAAAACCACCATGGTCCAGAAGATCATGTTTGACTGGGCCAGAGGCACTCAGTACCAGAAGTTTGCATTTGTGTTCCTGTTTAAATTCAAGGAGCTCAACCTACTAGACATGGAGACAGAGGCACAGATGTCTCTGACCAGGCTGATTGTAAGGCACTATAAATATCTCAATAACTCCAAACTAAAAGAAATCCTTCAGAAACCCAAATCTCTCCTCTTTGTATTTGATGGACTGGATGAGTACAAACACAAACTGGACTTCACACAGGAGTGGCTCTGCACAAACCCAGATGTCTACTTTCCTGTTCACATCCTGGTCACCAGCCTGGTCAGAGGGACATTACTGAAGGGCTGCACAGTCCTGATAACCACCAGACCAACAGCCCTGGAGGACCTGGACATTAAGAGTGTTGATCAATTTGCAGAGATCCTGGGGTTCTTCCCTGAACAAAGGCTGATGTACTTTAAGAAGTTCTTTGGTGATGCTGATCAGGGTGCTGAGGCTTTTCGGTACGTGGAGGAGAACGCCATCCTGTACACCATGTGCTTCAACCCCTCGTACTGCTGGATTGTCTGCTCTGTGATGAAGAGCCACTTCATGACACCTGAAGAAGAACGAGGACCTCCTCCTAGAACAATAACTGACCTTTTTGTTATGTTCCTTCACAACATCCTGAAAAATCACAAGGGAAAAGACAAAGACCTACAGGAGATTCTGGTCAAACTGGGAAAGATGGCTTTCTATGGAGTTACTAACAGAATTCTTGTGTTTTATGACCAGTCTGAGATGTCCACCTTTGGTCTCCAGCCAGTCCTGTCTTGTCCATTGCTCTCAGGGTTCCTCAAAGAAATCCTTCAGAGAGAAGATACTCTGGAATACACAACATACACATTCTACCACCTCACCCTGCAGGAGTTCATGGCTGCCTTATCATTTTACCTCAATCCATCTGGGAGCATTGAGGAGCTGCTTGACAAACTGGACTCGTGTAAAGATGGTCGGTTTGAGATGCTCACTTGATTCCTTGCAGGACTGGCCAGACCTTCTGTGCTTAAAACACTGGAGGGAGTCATGGGGGAGTTTGAGAGGAAAACACCAAAGAGGATACTGGAGTGGGTGAAGAAAAAAGCGGAACAGGTGCTACAGGGCTATAATAACAGTCAAGCTCCACGAGTGTGTCACTGGCTCTGGGAGACTCAGAATGAAAGACTAATCAGAGACGCCATTGGGAAGGATTTAGAGATGAGCTTTAGGTAAATGAATTTATCTTCTCTGGACTCTGCTGTGCTGGGTTCTGTCATCAGCTGCTGTGGAGAATTTAACAAGTTTAACCTGACAATCACACATCTCACTCCAGAGTGCATCAGGAGACTGGCGCCGGGTCTCAGCTACTGTCAACGTGTCATGTGAGTAACTAAACCCTCATAGATTTAGGTTTACCATCTGTGAGCACAACAGGGTGTCATTAGTGTGTCCAGCAGAGACTGGCAACTGTACCAATGGACCAGGGACAGTGCCACAAAATACACTGCTGTTTGGTAACCGCACAACCTAAAGCCACAACAGCAGCAAAATAAGAGCAGAAATCTTGACACAAATAATCGTTTGTACTTGACTCATTTGTCAAAGATTTTTTACACAATTCATTTTGGTGTAATCAGTAGACATGTGTGCATGTTGAAAACATATTTTGCAATTTATGTGGTGAATTAGTTTTCAAACAATCTTATTAATAGCTGCGAGAAGCATTGAATATAACAATTAAGTAAATAAGGAATAAAAATGTAAGGCATTCTGTTTTGTCCAAAGAAACTTTCAGTTAATAATGGGATGCTTCTTCAACATGGTGAACAGACATGACTGAATACATCTCAATGTTCATAGAACAGCGTCAAGTGACTATGACACAGCGTGTGCATGGTCTACATCGATAAATAAAAAATAATATTTAACGAAAAATTCAAACATTGCCAAAAGAGTCCAAAATTCAATCTTTTTTTATTGTGAACACAAGTACAGTAATACTTTAGTTAACAATTTCTCTGTGAATGAATCTGTTTTATAATTAAGGTGGCATAAAACACACCCTTTTATCATGGTAGAGTTTTGGGGTGACAGTATCAGAAAATATTAAATACATTTATTCCCACAAATATACTCTTTGTTCTGTAGATCCACATATATGTCCTCCAAATTCTTCTCTTATTCTTGTTTTCACCTGTTCTGTCTATCTACCTATCTAACTATGTTTTTTTTTATTTAATGTCACTGTTCTCTGTGCCCACTGTTATGGACTCATTCATACAGGCAGACCAAGTATAGGTACACAGAGGCACAGCAGCAGCATTTAGAATTGCCGAGCCAAGCACAGGCCTAGATAGCCACAAACAACTGGAGAATTGAATAGTCAGCCTAAAGACAGACTAGTGTATATTTCTGTCTTCTGTCAGCACAGAAACCTTTCCTTGTTGGGAGAATGGGAACTGTATGTGAGCATTGTGCTATTCCTGTGTGTTTGAAGGTGGGTTTGAGTACTGTCCTTGTTTGGATCGGAGCCAAGAGCCTGCACATGGACCAACCTGTATTTAAGGATGGACACCTACAGCCAACACTTTGAAGCTTCCGGGCGGAAGAGTATGTCTTCCGTCCGAGGCCGGGCAGAAGATTATGTCTTCTGTCTGGCTAAAATCTTTTCAGCGCGGCAACGAAAGATGACGGACTCCACAGATCAAGAGTCCCACAGCTTGATATGTCTGTCATAAGCTTCCCGTTTGTAATGCCGCATAAAACCGTCAATAAAGAGCTAGAATTATCCTAACTTGTCGTGTGAAGCTTATAACCGTCATTTTGCATGCTGGGTGGGATAATATTTTTTTATTTAAATTCAGGTTATTAAAACGCCGCAATTGAAAAGAATACATTTCCAGAGAGCTAATGCCTCTCATGGAAACAGTCTCCTCTTTTCTTTACACTGCAAGACAGAGCAACAAGGCATGCAAGAGGAGTAGACAATAAACTTTTATTCTGTCATTATAGATTTAACATTCTTAAATATTCCTAATATGCCAAAAATAAAGAGTGAAAGCAAAATAAAAAGGTATAGCAAATCAATTGTACAACCAAGCCCTTTGAGGAGCTGTCATAGATGATGCGAGTAGAGTTTGAGGGAAAAGAAACCCACATAGCAGAATGATTGTCAGTCATTGAAGAGGCGGCATGAATAGAAATGACTGGCAAGCATGTCAGAGGCGTTTCTCTGTTGCTGAAGTCCATTAGTCTGTGTGCTTACTCAGCGTTGAGTATATTTGGATCATCTCACAAAGATGAGGAAAGTGAGGCAGACTGTAACATCTCTGACTCCAAGTGAGGTGCGAGGCAGAGCCAACAGAGTGAATGTTGAGGCAGTGAATGAGGCAGATGAGGACACATGGAGCAGTATGAAAGGCGTCATAAGTGGCAACACACCGCAGTAGCATAGGACAGCAAAAGAAGGAAGCAGGAGATTCATTACAATACAAATCCATGTTCCCCTTATGTTAACTTTATTTCCAGTAACAAAGTTTTTAATAGGAAAGTAAAATTCCAGAATGCATCAAATTCATTACTTGAAATATTTTAAGTATTAGATAAGCATGACAGTGATACACTTTAAAATATTAAGGCTGTGACAAAGAATTCACTCAACATTATAAAGGTTTGGGGCAGCCACCTGTATATTATACCCTGGCTGCAAAAGTTTAAATAATTGAACAGAGATGTTCACAAGACTGAGTCGAAAAATGAACTGCCAGACTGGAGGTAAGATAGCGGTTTTAAAGGCCCATAGGTGAAGTGACGTTATTGGGGTTGGAACCAGAAGTGACGTCATCTAAAGCGCCAGAACCGGAAGTGACGTCACCTAAAGCGCCAGAACCAGAAGTGGCGTCATCTAAGGTGCTGGAACCTGGTGGGATTTCACGGGAAAGGTCTGCAAGGAACTGAGAAAGACAGTCAGTACACCCTGCTGCCCCCTGGTCTGATATTAGAACATTAGAACACTCTAGACGAGAACAGGCCATTCAGCCCAACAAAGCTCGCCAGTACTATCCACTTATTTCTTCCAAGAAAACATCAAGTCGAGTTTTGAAAGACCCTAACGTCTTACTGTCTACCACACTACTTGGTAGCTTATTCCAAGTTTCTATCGTTCTTTGTGTAAAGAAAAACTTCCTAATGTTTGTGCGAAATTTACCCTTAACAAGTTTCCAACTGTGTCCCCGTGTTCTTGATGAACTCATTTTAAAATGACAGTCTCGATCCACTGCACTAATTCCCTTTATAATTTTAAACACTTCAATCATGTCACCTCTTAATCTTCTTTTGCTTAAACTGTAAAGGCTCAGCTCTTTTAATCTTTCTTCATAATTCAACCCCTGTAGCCCTGGAATCAGCCTAGTCGCTCTTCTCTGGACCTTTTCTAGCGCTGCTATGTCCTTTTTGTAGCCTGGAGACCAAAACTGCACACAGTACTCAATGGTATGGTATGATATGGTATTGCAATTACTCAAGCCCTTTAGCTGCCTCCTACTCGCACGTGTGTGACAAGGTATAAGTTAGAACATAACAAATCTGACAAACAAGAAGGGACCATTCATTACACTTGTCGCTCATTTGTTTAGTTAATTGCTAAGCTGTCCCAATATCTCATTCAGATCTTTCTTAAAGGTTGTCAAAGTTTCTGTTTCAACTCCACGGCTCGGCAGTATGGTTCAGATACCCACAACTCTTTGCATAAAGAAGTGCTTCTTGGCTTCAGTCGTAAATGCACTCCCTCTTTATTTCCTTTGGCATTCTTGACTACACGATTCACTGTTGAGTTGACAGGATTCTGCAGGCTCTGTCTTATTAATGCCTCTGAGAACTTTGAAGTCCTGGATTAGGTCACCACACAGTCTCCTGTGCTTGAAACTCTAGACAGGTTAATTCTCCGAGTCTGTCACAGCAGGACATGACGTCAGGTCCTGGAATGCACCAGGTTGCTCTCCTCTGCACAGCTTCACATGCTGCTGTTGTTTTTCTGTAGTGTGGTGACCAGATCTGCACACAATACTCCAGAGGTGGTCTCACTAGTGTGTTCAAGCGTAACATCTCATAATTTGTATTCAACATTTTTATGCTATAACTTAACATTTTACTTGCTTTTTTAATTGCTTCTGCACATTGCTTAGATAAGTGATTCTCAACCAGGTAGCTGTGGTTCCCTTTGAGGCTCAAGTAAACTTGCAAGGTGACTGAAAATAATTCAATGACAAGAGGCACAAAAGTGGAATTAATCAGTCACTTCCGGCAAGACAGGTGGTGAGTGGCTCTAAAATAACCGTTGGATTCTTCAGCAGCTGCTTCCTCCATGCCAGTCAGGTCTTCTGCAGTGGCTCACACGCTCAGCTGCTTCGTCCCCTTGGCCTACATGTACACACACACACACACCTGGGGTCTGAGACAACCCGCCTGCCACACTGTTTCCTGGTTTGTAAGTCGACTCAAAGCCATGCAGTCGAAGAACTCTTGTTAAGTCGGCTTCTCCAGGCAATTCCATCCTCTCAGACAGTCTGTGGCCACCTAAAGAAGGTTTTAATAATGGGATACACATAAGAAGCAGATCTAGGAAATAACCCAATAATCAGAAGTGATGTCTTCAGCAACATAAGAAAGCAAACACAACTGATAGCCACTGCAGTAGATGGTCACAAGACAGGTACCATCTTGGATTTATAATTGGTATTTAGCGCCTCCACTGGTGCAGATGTGAAACGTGGTCCTGAATATTAAAATAAATCATTAAGAGAGCTGCTGTGCTGTCTGTCAGTCTGTAACTCTCTGTGTCTTCTTTCACTTTGTCTCTGTCTTTATCGCTACAGGTTGTCTCGTTGTGATCTCATCTCTGACTGTCTTTTCACCTCTGAGTCCTGCTCAGCCCTCTCCTTGGCTCTCTCCACTGAACACTCGTGACTGACTGATCTCGACGTGAATGGCAGTGAGCTGGAGGACTCAGGAGTGTCTGAGCTGTGTGAGGGGCTGAAGAGCAAACACTGTAAATTAGAGAAACTGAGGTGAGGAATCAAATAGGATGTGTGTGGAGTTATGGGATTGCAACAACTTCATGGATCCTGGGATTTAAATAGAATGAATAGGGCCCTGTTTAAACTGAAATAATAAGTTCAGGCAAGGCTGTAGTGTCAAATGAGTAGTCAGACTTCAAAAGTTTTCATTTGTTTTTGTTTTGTTTTCTTTAAAGACATCACAATTTTTACTGTCACTCGCTCTATAGCCATATTCAGACTGATGAAGTTTTACAGCTGGGTGTCAGGTAAAATAATTCTTACCAGAGGACACCTTTAAATTTTGTTCAAATCGCTCATGTCAGTAACTTTTTACAGAGGTTAAAGATTACTGAGCCTATTACCTTCTATAAAAAGTCTATGTAAAATAAGCCTCTGGTTAAACAAGTCACAATCGAACCGACATGCCAGTAAAATTTCACCATGTGAGCAATTCAGATGGGACTACAATTACAGACATCCTCTGGGAATAATTACTTTAGCTAGTGCCTGTAGTGGAAAAAAAGAAATGCAGGTAATAGTTGTGCAAACTAAATAACGTGGGGAAAGGGGGTGTTAAATCTCATCATAGACCCAAAGAAACCCTAATACACAGAGTTTATATAGAAAAGCAAGTGAGTGCTGGGGGAGGATGGGGTCCACCTTGGTGGGATGACCAGACATATTGTGATTATGAATAAGGGTTACTGATAGATAGATAGATAGATAGATAGATAGATAGATAGATAGATAGATAGATAGATAGATAGATAGACAGACATACACACTATGGTCTGATGGTGTGCAGCATTTTTCATAATGACATTCAGTTTTGTTTTAATTCTCTCATTCACGATATTCTCCAGAAGGTCCAGAATGTATCCCATAACTGAGGTTGCCCTTTTAATTAGCTTGTTCATTCTGCAGGCCTTCTTTGAAGTGACGTTACCCACCCAGCACACTATAATGGTCATCACAGAGTTATAGTAGATGTGAAGGATGTCATTTCCCATGTCAAAGGAACATAATCTACTAAAGAAAAAGAGTCAGCTCTGCCCTTTCTTCTCTAGTTCCTCTGTGTTTTGAGACCAGTCCAATCTGTCATTAATGTGGACCCCAAGTAGCAGTGGGAGTGGACCACCTCCACATCCACTCCCAGAATAGTTACCAGATATAGAGGCTCTTTGGTTTGGTGAAAGTCAATCAGTAGTTCCTTGGTTTTGTTGATGTTGTCTGACATTCCGATAAGTGACGAATCATCTGAAGATTTCTGCAAGTGACATGACCAGGTGTTATATTTATAGTCAGGGGTGTATGGAGTGAAGAGCCCAAAATCACACAAGGAATGCCACAATAGGCATTAACAGGCCTTGTTTTTGACAGATCCCCAGCCTTGACTCCCTAAGACGACAAGAAAAAACTTCCAAAAAAAAAAAAAACCTTGTTGGGACAAAATGGAAGATGTCCACACAGTCCTTGAGTCACACAAACTGCAGTCTGCCCCACAGATCATCTTGGACACCACAGACTCATCTACCTCCATACAGTATCTCTAAATTGACATCTTAGCAGGGATGGCTGGATGAAATCAAAAAACAGAATTGTCCCAGTACTGCCAGCCTTGTCCAGGTATGAACAAGCCTTGTGGAGCAGACAGAGAATTGCCTCTTCCACTCCAGTCTTTGTCCAAAGGCAAATTGCAGTGGACATAGGAGGCCTACCACAAGAGGACTCATATAGTCAAGGGACCAGCGGTATTGCTAGCGTTTGCACTTATTAGCTCTTCCTCTGTTATCCTGCTTTTAGACTAGCAGAACTGTTTCAGTGTAAGAGTTGGGATGGGGGGTCCCGTGTGGAGTTTGATGGAACTTGTTTTTGCATATTACAAAGTGTATTAGCAGAAAAGGAGGCTCAGTTCTTAAATATCATGGGCTGCAGTAGATCTTTAAATGAAGTAGAGGTGATTCTCACAAATTACAGGGACTGAACACCTACGGTCAGGGGACAAAGCCCTTGAAGCACTCCCCAATGATTCCACTGTCCAGGACCAGCCTCTCAAACATCTTCATGATGTGAGAAGTGTCACTGTTCTGTAATTATTAGGTGAAGAGGTGCCTGCCAGATGTTTTCCAGAGCAGTGCCACTTTCAAAAGCTGTAGGGACAGACTGAACAGGTGACAGAGGACACCACAAAGTTGGTCAGTACAGGCCTTAAGAAATTGAGGACTGACCCCATCTGGTCCTGCAGCTTTTCCTGTTTTTAACTTTTGTCTCCTTACTTGGTCATCATTTAGGGAGAGCCATTACTGATGCCCAGAGGAGAACTTATAACTGGCCATTTCAGCTAAAGTTGTAGGAGATGTTGATGCTGTGGGGAGACTGGCCATTGCAGGAAGGTGGCAGTGGGAGGGAAAGTCTATTAAAATATTAGTTCAGGATGTAAACTTGGTCCACATTTCCTTCTGGTACCTCAGCCCTGAATGCAATCTGAGCTAACAGTACACATACATTAACTAAAGGCAATTGATAAATGGCCAACACTGAGTACTGGTACACACCAGCCCACTTCAAGCAAAAAAAGAAAAAAAATGAATTCCATCTGAATAGAGTTTAACAATTACAGAGATCATCAAGAACACTATGTAACATTTTTATTTTTTTGTTCCTGGGTACAAAGTGTGTTTTCCTAACCCGTTATGCCTAAAAAAAAAATAGAAAATAGCTGTTGTTCCACAAAAACTTTGCTTTTGTGATCAGGACAATGATATTTTGAAATTTGTCTGTTTGAGGAAAATTCTCGATTCGCATTCAATACTGAGTAGTCTTCTAGAATATTCTTGAACTGTTAGAATTGTCCAGAAGTTTAGAATTTTCCAGAATTATCTAGAACTTTCAAGAAACTTTTAGAACTTTCTAGAACGTTCTCGGGCTGTCCAATAGCAGTCATACAAGTATAGAAGCACAGGTGATTCGAACCAACAATTCGGTTTATGTTATTTTTTTGATTTCATTTAGATGGCATCAAGCGGTTGCTTGCACCCAGCAGATGTCTTTATAAATTGTCCAGAGACGTAGCAAAATGCAAGCCCAAGAAAGTATTCCATGAAGGCAGGTCGTAAGATGTGCGAAGCCTACAAGGCGTACTTCGGCATGCCTGTCGGGGATCAAGACAAGCCCTGGGAACCTCATTTCACATGCAAATATTGCAAGAAAACTCTTAAAGGTTGGTACAGGGGACAAAAGAGAGCTTTGCTTTACTGGCAAAAAAGATTCTGCACAATATAGATTACGCTCAGATTTCTATGATGAACATACTTTGTGAATGCCAATTCCAACTCATTACTTTTACAGGCAGATCGCATGAGATCGTCGACGACCACCAAGTTTATCTTAGCACGGGGCAGCAACGCATCATCATTTAGAGAGTCCGGGAGACCTTCGATAAATTTTATACATCTAAATTTTTTCATCAGTTCTGTAGAGAGGTTGCCAAACGGAACAATACAGGATATTTTCCGGTTGGCGAGACATCATCTTCATCCCGGATTCTAACAATGTTTTCACAAAAAAAAGATTTCCCACAGTTGCTCAGTCCGCTTAAGATACAGGAAAATGGATGTTGTAAACGAATGTCCATTATTATTTATTTATTTATTTATTTCTCAGAATCAATAGCCAAAAGGTAATGACGTAAAATGTTTAGTTAATACACGCTTGTCATATACAACTTGTGTTTTTTTATTTTTCTGGTTTCAATAAGCCAGCGGTGTTTCACCCTGACAATGCCAATATCTTCAATTTTAAGATTATGTTATGAACAAACATTTATATTTTCAACATAGTCAAAGACCAGTTCTTTAAGCTTTCAAAATTCACCTTTTCACAGTTCATAACATTTAATGTTATACCTTTAACTTTTAGACAGGTTTCACCGTTTGATAACTTGTAAGCATAACTTTTCGGCCCACTGCTTACAAATTCTGTGATGTATTCATTTGTTGGTAATTCGCTCGTCAATTCTCCTAAATAGCAACCGGTTTCTGGTTTCCATTCGTTTGCTCTGGAAATATAAAGAATTGAATCCGTGTCATAGTATAGTATTCTTTCGTTCAGTTTGCTTAAAAGATTATACAATTCTAATCTTGCATAAGCTGTAGTAAAACTCACAATAAATATGTTTCTCCCTCAAGTCAACTGACTCCACTAAACCTCTTCTCGACTGCTTATCTGACATTAAGGACTGGCTGGCTGTAAACTTCCTTCACCTGAACGATTCAAAAACCGAGGTCATTGTTTTTAGTCCCGACCGCAAACAGACCCTACCCCTTGGCCTCGACTTTCTTCCCATTCCAGTAACTTCGTCTGTTTCCAATCTTGGAATCAAAATGGATATGGTCCTGAAAATGGATGCTCAAGTCAACAGCACAGTAAAATCCTGCTTTTTCCATCTCAGGCGAATTGCCAAACTCAAACCAATTCTGCCTTACCACCTCCTGGAATCAGTAATCCATGCATTCATTACATCCCGGCTCGACTATTCTAATTCCTGCCTATATGGTATTAGTAAAGCCACTCTTTCGAGACTCCAATTGGTTCAAAATGCGGCTGCAAGACTTTTAACTGGAAGCAGCAGAAGCCAACACATTACACCGATTTTAAAAACCCTACACTGGCTGCCGGTTAGCTTCAGAATTGATTTTAAGATACTCCTCTTAACCTATAAGGCACTAAATGGTCTCGCCCCTGCCTACTTGAGTGTCTTGCTCCATCGTCACAATCCCCCTCGTGTTCTTAGATCCGCAGATCAGCTGCTCCTAACCGTTCCCAAGGCACATTTTAAAGCTCGTGGTGAAAGGGCTTTTTCTGTCTGTGCACCCAAGCTCTGGAACTCCTTACCTTTAGTGGTTAGGCAAGCCACTTCAGTCGCCACATTCAAATCACACCTAAAAACGCACTTCTTCACATTGGCTTTTAATTCTTAACCTGTCTTATTCCCACTTGCTTTTTGCTATTTCTCTGTTTTATTGGGTGCCCTGACCTGTTTTTTAGTGTCTCTGTTTTAATTCTCTCTTAATGTTTGTTTTTAATATTTTGCTTTTAGTCTTGCTTGTTTTAACTGTACAGCGCTTCGGTCAGTTGTAATTCTGTGTTTTGAAGCGCTTAACAAATAAAAATGGTATGGTATGTTAACATTGGAAAGTGTGCTGTATCGATCTTTATCATATGTCCAAGTCACACGCGCTCATTCATCATCAATAAAATCACAAGTAGACACCTCATAGTTTGGGGCGAATTACAATTCAAACAGTTTCTCTCGATCCGTAACTACAGATGTCCGTGGCAAATTAGGTCTTTGTGCAAACTTACCCCACAAGGAATTTAAAAAAAGTTTTGCAATTTGTCTTCGGGCCGGATTTTTTTTAATCAGGTGCTCGCTTAATTGTACACCTTCCTTTTCATAAAACATGGACACATACAGTTTACACTGTTCTGTGTTTAGACAGCTCTCAGGATAACCCGACGATTCTTGCTTAGCTTTTAAATGGGCATTAATATACTCTGAAAAAAGTTCAGTACAGCTTTGTTCAAAATGCCATATCTCATAAACGCTTTCAATTCTGTAACCCTGCTGTACGGCTGCAAACAATTCCGGTGTTGTCCAGCATTAGGTAATCGCTCTTTCCTCGTGTGTGTGTGTGTGTGTGTGTGTGTGTGTGTGTGCAGGGGCTCTGCTGCTGAGACAGCACAAGTGACACAAAGCGTAAAATATAATTTTTGTTTATTTTGCAATGCAAAACAGGGAATAGAAGATTTCTGGGTGGATACACCCTCACCCAGGCTAATCCGAAATACATCCAAAGTCCTTATAAATAATTTTTGGATGACCGATTGGATATCTTTTGGTTTTATTCACATATGGATATAAACTCGTAAAATCATAGTAATGGATTTTTTCACCAGCGCACACCTTGTAATATAAACGTGCTGCATTTGTTCGGCCGCCAAAGAGACTCCCGAGGGTTCAAAGCCTCTCGGAGTCGTGCGGTTTTCAGGAAATTCTGCACACGGCTGTTTTCACGAACCATTCGCCGCCAATTATGTTCCCAGATTTGATGCACCTGAAAACCCTGCATTTTTAAGTAGTGAACTTTTTCCATAGTTCTTGAATAAAGCGAACCGAATGACATGTTTGTAACACTATTCCATGATTTTTCATTATAACAGATATTACGTCCCAAGAGCCAGCTTCTGTAGCCGAGGATCGGACCACCAAGGTCCCCGCCTTCGGCCACCACCCAACTCACACTGCACCCGACCTCCTTGGCCCCTCCCATAGGTGGCGAGTCCATGGGAAGGGGGACCCACGTTACCTCTTCGGGCTGTGCCCGGCCGAGCCCCATGGGTGCAAGCCAGGCCACCAGGCGCTCGCTATCGAGCCCCACCTCCAGGCCTGGCTCCAGAGGGGGGCCCCAGTGACCCGCGTCCGGGTGAGGGAAAACGCTGTCCAAATTTTTTATTCGTCATAGGAGGTTTGTATAACTGCTCTTTGTCTCATCCCTCACCTAGGACCAGTTTGCCTTGGGTGGCCATAGCAGGGGCATAAAGCCCCGGACAACAGAGCTCCTAGGATCATTGGGACACGCAAACCACTCCACCACGATAAGGTGGCGGTTCGAGGAGGGGGAAGCAGTGCAGTGTCAACACTGTATATGGTGGGGATGGTGTGCTGCTGACCTCGACTCGGGACGTTGTGGGTCGGTGGGGGGAGTACTTCGAAGACCTCCTCAATCCCAATAACATGCCTTCCAATGAGGAAGCAGAGCCTCGAGACTCAGAGGTGGGCTCCCCCATCTCTGGGATTGAGGTCACCGAGGTGGTCAAAAAACTCCTTGGTGGCAGGGCCCCGGGGGTGGATGAGATACACCCGGAGTTCCTGAAGGCTCTGGATGTTGTAGGACTGTCTTGGTTGACACGTCTCTACAACATCACATGGACATCAGGGACAGTGCCTCTGGATTGGCAGACTGGGGTGGTGGTCCCCCTCTTTAAGAAGGGGGATCGGAGGGTGTGTTCCAACTACAGAGGGATCACACTCCTCAGCCTCCCTGGAAAAGTCTATTCAGGGGTCCTGGAGAGGAGGGTCCGTCGGATAGTCGAACCTCGGATTCAGGAGGAACAAGGTGGTTTTCGTCCTGGTCGCGGAACAGTGGACCAGCTCTACACCCTTAGCAGGGTCCTGGAGGGTGCATGGGAGTTCGCCCAACCAGTCTACATGTGTTTTGTGGACTTGGAAAAGGCATTCGACCGTGTCCCTCGGGGAATCCTGTGGGGGGTGCTCCGGGAGTATGGAGTACCGGACCCCCTGATAAGGGCGGTTCGGTCCCTGTACAACCAGTGTCAGAGCTTGGTCCGCATTGCCGGCAGTAAGTCGAACCCGTTTCCAGTGAGAGTTGGACTCCGCCAGGGCTGCCCTTTGTCACCGATTCTGTTCATAACTTTTATGGACAGAATTTCTAGGCGCAGCCAGGGTGTTGAGGGAGTCCGGTTTGGTGGACTCAGGATTGGGTCACTGCTTTTTGCAGATGATGTTGTCCTGTTTGCTTCATCAGGCCATGATCTTCAGCTCTCTCTGGATCGGTTCGCAGCTGAGTGTGAAGAGGCTGGGATGGGAATCAACACCTCCAAATCCGAGATCATGGTCCTCAGCCGGAAAAGGGTGGAGTGACCTCTCAGGGTTGGGAGCGAGATCCTGCCTCAAGTGGAGGAGTTCAAGTATCTTGGGGTCTTGTTCACGAGTGAGGGAAGAATGGAGTGTGAGATCGACAGGTGGATCGGTGTGGCATCCACAGACCGATGCGGGCTCTGCATCGGTCTGTCGTGGTGAAAAAGGAGCTAAGCTGAAAGGCAAAGCTCTCAATTTACCAGTCGATCTATGTTCCTACCCTCCCCTATGGTCATGAGCTATGGGTAGTGACCGAAAGAACGAGATCGCGAATACAAGCGGCTGAAATGAGTTTCCTCCACAGGATGTCTGGGCTTTCCCTTAAAGATAGGGTGAGAAGTTCAGTCATCAGGGAGGGGCTCAGAGTAGAGCCGCTGCTCCTCCGCATCAAGAGGAGTCAGATGAGGTGGCTCGGGCATCTGATCAGGATGCCTCCTGGACGCCTCCCTGGTGAGGTGTTCCGGGCACGTCTAACCGGGAGGAGGCCCCGGGGAAGACCCAGGACACGCTGGAGGAACTATGTCTCTCGACTGGCCTGGGAACGCCTTGGGATTCTCCCAGAAGAGCTAGAAGAAGTGGCCGGGGTGAGGGAAGTCTGGGCATCTCTGCTCAAGCTGCTGCCCCCGCGACCCGACCTCGGATAAGCGGAAGAGGATAGATGGATGGATGGACAGATTACACCCGTGGAAAAAACAACCGTTAAATTCAAATGCCATCTTTATGCCATTATTTTCGGCATACCCGTCTAGATGATATTTTCCAATACGCATTTCACCTCCCGATTTTAGCGTGTGTTGAATATCTAGTTTATCTTCGGCCTCTAAATACACGAGCCATTGAATGGCCGGTGTAGCGTAGCGCTTCTGTATTCTGTGATAACTGTCTTGTAATGGCAAAGCTATGGTTTGCTCACGCAAAAATTGAAGTCTAAACATTGCCATACAAACGCTCGCTAAAGTAACATATTGAAAAGGATCAATCGATAATATTTTGTATTTGACCTGAAACTGCTCGTCTAAATACACCTTTGTCGTTTTGGTGATCTCCATAACCTCTTGTCTGAACAAAATACAAGCCGACCTTAGAACCTCTAAATCTAAGCGACAGTACATTTTTAATTCCTTTTGAAAATCAAATGCATCATTCTTGTGATTAGAATACCATAAAAGAAAATTCTCTTCGTCTGGCATCATACTTTCCACACCATAAAATTCTACAGCCGGTCTAGGCCCGATAATTTTGGTTCTCAATCGTGTTAAAAAAATGAGGAAAGAATCCTTTAGCCCTTTTAAAACCCAAAGCCTGCAGTAATTTAGACAATTTTGATGCTAAAAAGTTCAAAGAGTCTATGAATCTGATTTTTAAACCTTTCACGGTTATCGACATGATTTTTCCACCGATCGTTAACAAATCCATTTTCATTTTTTCTTTTATTAATTGACTAATTACAAAATAACTGTCGAAGGATTTTGCATTGTGTGCAATAAAAGTGTAATTCTTAAACTTATGATCTATAAACTTTGATATAAATCTTTCAAACAATCGTTTCCGACAAATTCCCAACTTGTGTTTCCATCCATGTGTAAAGCGTATATGTAATTCGCTTCGTGTATACCCATGTTTTGCTGACATTCAAAATCATAAAATATATATTTTTTGACACCTGACTCTTTAATAACGGTTACATATAACAAGTGATTGTCGCAGCTTGTGATTGTTTCTTTACAATGAGGACATAGCCTCGGTTTGCAACGGTGTGTAAGCTGTGTGTAACACTGACAGTAAGTACAGTATAATTTCCACTGGCATGTTTGTTTGTTTTGGTGTCTCTCATGGCAATCGTTTGATTGACAGATGATTTTGCATATCCGGCATCAGATTAAACAGCCTGTTACTTCAATGCAGGAAGCATCACGGAAGGCCCTGCATGTATTGGCACAAACATAGCGATCTTTGTGAGAATAAGCAGCGTGGCAAATTTCACAAATAATTAGCCCTGATAAATTTCTTCACGTTTAAAATCCCATAATAATACTCATCGTGTAAGAGTAGGAAAATCACTTTAGAGTTTGTAGGCATAGGACCCATTGAAGTATTTTCACGTACTCATGTATGTATAGTACCTTTATAGAAACATCTAATAGACGCTCAGATTTTTCTACATTTGAAAAAGATATTTTCTTGTCACCCGAAAACCCCAATTGTTTTTGCATTTGTCTAGCTTCTTGCAGAATGTCGCTATCCAGTTTGGCTTTCTGACTAAGTAAGCGGATGACAGCGCCTGCAAAACATAAAATTACCCCGATATGAGAAATCTACTAATAGACGTCGTTTAGTGTTAATAATTTTACTGAAGAGTAATGTGTCAATTCCAAGTCTTGCACCACCACGCATGTTTTTCACAATGGTTACTACAAACCGGAGAGAAGAATCTGTAATAATTTCTGTATTACTTTGCAGCATCTGAGACACGTAATTTAAAAAGCTTGTGGCGTCAAAGCTGTCTAGATTCTTTTTTTGGGAATAAAGATTGTTTTGCAAACTCTGGGAAATAAGTCGCAATTGAACAAAATCACAAGGTGCAATATTCGGGGATAATGCATCTAAAAGACCCTGAATACCTTGATGAACAATGTTTATGGCCTGTGTATATGACTTAATTCTATCCAAATCGATAAAACGGAATTCATAGTTATGCTCTGTAGCTCTAAACCTTTTCATCTGTCTTTCAGATTCCCTTACAATTTCAACATGTGCGTTAAGAGCCGAAGAATCTGTTTGGTCTCTTGTTCTATTAGCCCTAGGACCCCGGGTACATTTCAATCGCCTTTTCTGATAAGCAGACAGCCGTTTGTATTTATTTTTGATCTTTCTGATCATATTTAAAAATGTGTTACTAGGTTTCATTTCAGCTTGCTTTAGTCATATAGAATTTGTACCAGAACCGGTACCCAGACTTGTACAATCTTTTAAGATCACGCTTTCCAGTCTATGCAGCCTTTGGTAAGCTGTCTGAAGTTCAACTACTGGTATGTGCTCAGAATCAAAAATGCCTGAGATAGACGTCAGAAGATATTTCTTTAAAATATTACTCTGAGGACATAATATCTCCTCGATAAAGGCTGATAAAAACTGTATACCTTTACGTCTGTTGCTAAATGAATTAATAATTCTAATAGCACACATCAGCCATTTCTCGATTAAATGCTGCACACGGCTATCAACTTCATCATCTGAATGAATGGTTTTCCCAGACTTGGTTGTTGCTTTCTCTGTTTTCTTTCCTTTGGAAATGCTACTAACGGATTGCCCAAAATCTGAAAAAAATTAAATCAACCACAATCTTAATAGCTATATAATATAAATATGGATACGTACAGCAATTCATTAAGCTTGCCGACCCAAAAGGGCCCCACGAAATAGCGTCACACGCCCAATCTTTTCATCTACACAGTTTTGCTCATTTTCTGAGGCCTTTGGGCGGTAAAGTTCTTGTCAGTCGGGTGCACACAGGGCTAAGCAAGGTTAGCAGTCCACGTCAGGGCGTTGGTCAGCAAAGTTCTTATCAATGGCTTGCACTCTGGGTTATGCGAGCCGGGGCCCCTATCCATGTGTTGCTCTTGGCTAACGCTAGGGTACATTGAGCGCTATAATAATAATAATAATACTACATTCTATTTATATAAAGCCTATCCCATGTTCAAGGCAATTACAGAATATAAGAAGCAGATCGTAACGTCATAAATAAAGAAGATTACGACCAAAAATTCAAAGAAAAAAAAATAAATAAATAAAGCACACACACATACAGGCTGACCCCTGAAGATCACAGGTGTCCTTATTGTCTGTGATGTGAATGCCAAAATACATACACACCCCGATTTTGATATTAACAACAAAATTTTATTTTTTCTTATTTTCATACCTGTAGGTTGCCGAGGTGCCGTCACACTTCCTAATAAGGTGTTTGCAACTCGTCTTGGCGATTTTGTGGTGGCTTTTCTCGGTGAGACTGTCGTTAATCGAGATTCAAGCAATTTCTCACGTGCTGAAATATTGTTAAAATAAAATAATAATAATAAGGTGGTGGATGTATTTTTAAAATTAATATTGTACATACAAATATCCTTATACGTTTAAGGTGTAAACCAATGGTTTTCACTATTATATATATATATATACATATACATATACATATACATATACATATACATATAGTGCTCAGCATAAATGAGTTCCCCCACTACATTTGTCAGAAAACCTTTAGTTTCCTTTCAGTATCAACATTGTCTATGAGATACTGTACTACAAAATACTCCCACAAATGTGGGCCATTGATTGCAAACAAGATTTGTTAATTTGCACACACAAAAAAGTGATTATCTTAAATTCATTCAAGCCCATGTAGCAAAAATGAGTACACCCCAATTATAGTCTTAGGAGAAAAGCCACACTTAAGACTACAATGTCCAATTAACAGACATTCAACCACAGGTGAGTCTAATGATTCATTTAAGAGGTGTCCAGCAGACAGGTGACTATAAAGGGGCATTACTTAACAAAGAAAAGCCCTTCCCATTTCATGCTGTCAGCAATGGCTCCACATGGAAGAGAAATGTCAAAAAATCTGAGAAAGGAAATCATATACTTTACACAAAAAAGGTGAGGGCTACAAGATCATCAGCAAAGCTTTACATATCAGTCAAAATACTGTAGCAAAAGTGATCCAAAAATTTAAGAAAGATGGAAGTGCAACCATCTTACAGAGACGTCCAGGCTGTCCACGGAAGTTAACATCTCGACAGGAGCGTCTTCTGATGAGAAGGGTTGAAGAAAAAAATCGCCATGCAAGTTCACTGCAGTTAGCTAAAGCAGTAGAAAGCCAAACTGGAGTGACCGTTTCCCGTGACACAATACGGCGCACACTGCAGAGGAATGGCATGCATGGGTATCGTCCACGAAGGAAGCCTCTCTTAAAGCCCATGCACAAAAAAGCACGCCTAGAATTTGCTAAGGCCCATGCTGAAAAAGATGAAGACTACTGGGACTCTATACTCTGGAGTGATGAGACAAAGATCACTGTTTTTGGAACTAATGGTTTCAAAACTGTATGGCGTCGTAAAGGTAAGGATTTCAAAGAAAAACGCATGGTGCCTACAGTGAAACATGGTGGTGGCAGTGTCCTTATGTGGGGCTGCATGAGTGCTGCTGGTGTTGGGGAGCTGCATTTCATTGATGGTATCATGAACTCAACTATGTACTGCTCTATACTGAAGGAGAAGATGCTGCCATCACTCCATGCACTTGGTCGTCGTGCACTTTTCCAACACGACAATGATCCAAAACACACATCTAAAGCTACTGTTGCATTTCTGAAGAAGAACAGGGTGAAGGTGATTGAATGGCCAAGTCCACCCTGGCCATCGGACCTTACTACTTTTTATGTTAACTAAGGTTGTCTTATTTTAATTTCTTATTTGTCTTTTATTCTTCTTTTCTTCATTATGTAAAGCACTTTGAGCTACTTTTTGTATGAAAATGTGCTATATAAATAAATGTTGTTGTTGTTGTTGTTGTTATGTCTCCTGATCTGAACCCAATCGAACACCTGTGGGGAATTCTGAAGCGACATGTTGAGCATCACTCTCCATCCAGCATCCAGGCTCTAAAAGAGGTTATTCTTGAAGAATGGAAAAAGATAGATGTTGCAATATGTCGCCAACTTGTTCATTCCGTGCCTAGAAGACTTGGTGCTGTCCTTAAGAATCACGGTGGTCATACAAAATACTAGATGTAGTAGTTTTTGTTGCGGGGTGTATTCATTTTTGCTTCAACCAATTTGAGTGAAACTGAAGATCTAAGTTATATTATTAACCTTAATTTCATGTTATGGAGTTTAACAAGTGTTCAATAAAACTCAGCCTTGTGAAAATTTTGGACATTGTTCTTTTGTTCATTGAGCTACTGATTAAATTCGTACTTTTTAAAGGGGGTGTACTCATTTATGCTGAGCACTGTATATATATTATACAAATCTTACCGGACGATTCGATACTAATTCTATGTCGATCGGAAAGCTGAGCATCAAATTTAACCGAATCTAAGAAGCGAGCCATAATGCTCCAGGAATGCAGAATGCATTAAAATATTTTAATGTGTAATTCGGCTCAAGTCAGCTATATATAAGGCTGATAACCATCTAACATTAATCAAACATTATCGTTTATAAACACACGGTGAAAACAAATTAAAATATTCCATGGAATTTTATCATTTTATGTCATGTATCAGGGTACCTCTAGAATGTTCCAACGTCATCACTTAGACAGCCAGTGAAACGTATATTCCAATGAATTTTTTTTTTTTATCAAATTTTATTCTATGGGTGCCTCTAGAATGTTCCAACAAGGCCCCCGGGGTCAAGTACACGCGTCTTATCTCAATGATCAGCAACAGATGTTAATTTTGTAAAGAAACCTAGAATTCCATTTTACCACTTCATTTATGACATATCATAATAATATACACAATTTAAAAGTACATGTCTTACTTTTGCTCTTTGGCTCCGACGCGAACCCTGATCTCCTGGCTTAGAAAATGACAGCTCTATGTGTGCAGCGTCACCGGCAACATACGTACTAAAATGCGCCGGTTCTTTTTTCTTATACTTATTTTAAGGCACAAGTTCATCATACCATGGGATAAAAAGTCTACTTAAACGTGTACACACCCTCATGACTTATATATTAATATTAACGCGTTACTGGATTTTTTATTTATTATACAAGACCGTCTGCCCTGGCCTGTCTTACCAACTTCTAGACCTATCATAAATTAAATAGCGCGTATTAAGAACAACAACAAAGAGCATTCCATTTTACCTTTAAATTATGGCTTTATAATAGCATATCACAACATAATGCACAATCATAATATACACAATTTAAAAGTACCTGTCTTACTTTTGCACTTCTGCTCGGATGCGACCGCCCGAATACCCGAAGCATCATTGTATGTGTTACGATATTTTTGTCTGTTGCTGTTTAATCCATATGCTAATACATTTTCCATAGACAGTGTCGTTCATACTTTTTTGACAGCAGCACCATGTTGTCTTCAATCCATAGACATTTCACACTCCCGCCAACAGGTCTGTATCCTGATTGGCTATTATGAACATGGGAAGCGCTCGATGCAGCCAGCTCATGCCCGAACCAGCCTGGTGTAATGCCATTAGCTAGCTTAACATGAGGCTTGCATTTGTTGATTGGTTAAAAATATGTTGGCGGGTTATCTTAAAAAATCTTATCTTTAAATGCTTTGATTGGCCGAGCGCTGTAAAAAGCATCGCCCAAAAGCATATTTAAAGAATGGTTTTTGCACCGAAAGCCTCTGGGCCTCCTCAATAACAAGAATTGGGTATGTTGTGATGAGCGCAGGTGTCCATCCCGTTATGACGGATACTTAGAAGGTTGGCATTGTCCACCGCTATTAAGGTCAGAAAGGAGACACTAACACTTGTTTACAGCTAACAATTTTTCTGACCGAGCAATTGCTGGCTGGCTGAGACCACCGCTTGGCATGGTTTTAACTGACCGCTTACCAGTGTCCCTCGGTCGCTGGGGCCAGTTGAGCGTTTGATGGTCCGTCGTGGCATCGGTGCTTGCTGCAGGCCGTTTACCCATGTCGCTGGGGCCAGTCGAGCGTTTGATGGTCCGTCGCGGCATCGGAGCTTGCTGGTTCATCGCTGAGACACACCATTGTTTTCTTTATTTTACTAGAAAGAAGCAAGACATGGATTCTGAAGCAACAAAAGCGACTGTTAAAGTAGAGGCCAAGCTCATCATTGTAGAAGAATACCAGCCTATTGATGGTGAACCAGAGAAATCTAAACTGGTAATTTTGAACGTATTGTTTTTTTTTTTCCTTGGCTTACACAGTTGTGTTGCTTTTTTGTTTTTCTTTTTAAAGGAGCAGCCCAAAAGAGAAACTCACCAGTCCGTGAAAAAGACTGAAGCATCTGCTGGAGGCCAGACGACATCTGACGAGAAAAAGACTGACGCACCTGTCCTAGACGACAAGACCTTGGACATGGTGAGTCTGGAGTCTGGGTTTAAGAAATTTTCTGTTAAACCTATCTACAGGGCGGTACAAAAATAAGTTAAAATAAAATGAGAACCTGACAGATTGCATGTGCGAAGCCCAAGTATTATGCAAAAGAAGTAATTTCTGCAACATTGAAAGGCCTTATCGCTAAAAAGAAAGATGATTTAAACCCTGATGTTAAAGAATTAATGTGTGACATTGAAAGGCTTACTGAAAGAATGCCTGACTTAGTGGAGTGTTTCCTTTTTTCGGATAGAAGGGCCGATGTAAAAAACATACCGGCTATTTCACGTGTGACTAGATGTATCTATAGATCAATAGGGAATACCGTTCCTGTAATGACATGTGATACATTTGTGTCTTTTAAGCCACATAGCCCATATCTGTTCCAACACTGAGGATGATTGTGTTGAGAAAGCTATCCAGATGGCTTCTGATATATTGTCCAGAATTCTGTTATGTTTTTCGTGTGGGAATATAACTTTTCTTTTTCCCTATATTAGAGTGACTTTAAGATGGCCAGTGAGGTCTTTAAACACGTTGTAAAAGATTGTTCAACTTCAAGTCTCAAGACCGGTGTTTAATTTCCCAAACACTCGTCAGCCATCGCAGTCACAGAGCTGGATTGATTTTAATGAAGCATTGTGTGAACGCTGTTGCAGCTTCCGTGGTTAGTACCTGTGTAAGAGATGTATTAATAGGGTCTTGTTTAGTATGTCGTTTGGGTGACGAATCTCAGGATGGTCACAGTTGTCTTTTACTAGAATCTGATTCTGAGGAAATGCACCCTTGTGTTTCCGGCATCTGTCAACAGATCATTATTAAAAGATTAATTCAAACGGTGTTTTCTATGATTAAACCCTTGTGTGGATTAAGAATTGTGAAACCGACTAAAATAATTCATATTCTTAACTGTCTGAAGCAGTTTGTTGCCGTAGTAAACACTTTTCAGCTTATACAAAAGATGCAACATGCAACTAAGCCCAAGATTCGGGAAGCAGCTTTTCAACTTGTCTCTAATCACCATTGCAGATATTTTTTTAAAGCCAACATCGACAACAATCTAATCAAAAGGCCTTATCCATGCTAAACAAGACCTGTTTGTGTTATATTCTGTTGACTAACTGTTGTGTTGTGTTTTGTTTTGTTGTCAGAGGAACCCAAGACTCGGCAGCTAGAAGGACAACCAGGTCCCAACCCATCGTGACACATAATACAACCTATAGAACGTTTTCTCCTTATATTATATCTGCTAGAAAAAGATTCATTATGACCATAATCGGTCGCTCAGTCGTCTGGACTTATGTTTTTTAGCTCCGTTGAACATTTAAGGGAAAAATGTGATGAATGTCAAGAGAACAAATGCATACCAGATGGACACATTTGTAATATTTGGTTCACTAAACCATTTATTGCATATAAACAGAGCTTATTTATGCTTGAAAGGGCTAGAAAGGATAGACTTGTGTCCTGTGTGTGTGCTTTGCTAAAAATGTATAACTTGCCTTGTTTTCGTAAAGCTATCAAGAATGATGTGGATGATATTATAGCAGAGTTTGAGAAGGGTGAGATACCCATTGATGCTTACGCACAACTAATCCAGCCTGTGAAGAGCAGCTTTATGTGGTCGGCTCTGTTCCAAACAGAAAATAGGCTTACATAATTTAGTGAAATACAAATATATTAAACATGTGTTGGCTTAAACATTTTACTTAGATGTATTACCGGCTCACTAATGGGTTGGGACCTGGTTTGCAATTTGATTTGCGTTTTCAACAGTGTATACAATTCTTGTATTTTCGCTTCTTTTCAATTGAATTGCTAATCTGTATACAAACAAGCTTGTGTGACTATTTTACAACTGTTTAACTTGCTTTTATTCATACTTTTAAGCAATTAAGGTATCAGTGTGTAACCCGGAAAGTGAAGACATCATGTTATTTTGCTATGTTTGGAATTTTGTTTCAATAAAAATTGTTTAAAGCACTTTTTTGGTAGCTTTGTTTCATTCAATAAAACTTGTTGTTTTAAATCACATTGGTATCTACGATATGCCCTGCTTTATAAAGGGCATGGTTTTACATGGCTGTTTGGGATGCACTGCCAGGCTCCTTGGTGTGTAAGAGTCTCTGTAAGGTTTTCTTTTCCATCCTCTCTCTGGTCTGTCACTCAAGTTCCCTGTACTCTCTGTCCACACCCCAGCGCTGTGCGCAGCCAGGAGCAGGATGCCTGCTCCGTCCAAATTGCTGACTTACCTTTCGACACCTTACAGGGGCCCGAAGGACTGGCTCGGATCACAAAGATGAACAGACCCCAGTTTTTAGGATCAAGGCTAAGATCGTTCGACCATTTTCCTTATGCACGACTGACAAAAGGTCTGATGCTGGTCAAACAGCGCACCAGACAGATCAGAGTGTGGGGAAACACCCCAAATTAACCCAGGTGGCATACGGTGGGGTACCAGAGTAGCCAGGGGGCGGGACGTACACCTTTCAAAAATTTATGATGTATAAAAGTGATGCTCCTTTACTACTCTCGATGACATGCGAGTAGTATAAGCCAGGCACCTTCTGTCAAAATGATTTATGACCTTAAGCCCCACCCTTTTTTGATGGATGTCTGACCCTTCCTTGAACCCGCCCCAGGAAACTGTCAAGTGCAGACTTGATGGATGTCTGCGCCCCCTCTCCCGAGGACAAGTCCAGGCATGTCAGGGGCCCTCAACATGGTTGGGCAAGTTTCTATCAAACCCTGCCTCCAGCCCTGGTCAGGCCACCCCGATGACTGGCTCCTTCCACTTCCTTACCCACTTCTTCAGAGGACAGGCCCAGAACATGTTCCAGCCGGAGCGATCTACCTTATAGCCGTTCCTGCCTCTACTGTTTTGGGTAAGAACCCTCTGTATCTATTATTTAAAATATCTATTACTTTAAATATCTATCTAAACTTTGCTTTATCACTTGTAAACTATTTATTATTTTATCTAAGTCAAGCAGAGAAAGACCCCAGACAGTCTCTGCACGGACAAGATATCCTGCTGTTAGCAGCCCCACAGTTGACACATGAGAGCGGAGCAGGCAGTCTGAGTGTGCCTGTCCAGGGCTGAAGCTCTAAGCGTACATGCAGGCAAGTGTGTGTAGTTCAAAATACAAGCTGACCGGATCTCTTTCTACACAGAGACTGTCAGAGCAGGCAGACCCTTCTTCCCCCCCCTCCCCTCTGCGCCCCCGCGAGCAGGCACGTGTCAATAGCTGGAAGGTGTATGAGTCCGGAGCGCCGTTAGATACAGCCAGTGTCGGTCACAGGCCGGGAAACTGACAGCCTCCTACCCCCCTGCTGTGTTCTGCACAAGCATGGTTATCAGCAGCTGGGCATAAACCTCCACGAGAGGTAAAAGGCTTTAATGATAACTAGTTCGATATAAGCCCGGTTTAAAAAAAAAAAAAAAAAAAAACACACTGTTAAATAATATGCAACAGGGGCCTTTTAAAGAACATTTGAGACGTATAAAAAAAAAATCAAGACTCGGCTGTATATTTTGTATATGTTTAAAAAAGCCCTATTCCATCTAAGTTAGATCGGACCTCTGGGGATAGAGAAATGTATTTTAAAACACTCTTTGGCAAAACCTTTGGGAGCGATTTACAGCTCACAGACGCCTGTTGGGTCCAGGCTCAGGCCAGATCATGATCTTTAAACCCATGTCAGATCATTCAGGGGTCAGTATGAAAAATGGCCTCACCTTGTGACATACATATACTAAATAAAATCAACGGGTTACAAAGGTTGACTTTTAAAAAAATATTGGACTTCGGTGTCCGACCGAAGGCACAGATATGAACCGGACAATGGCCAATACACAGATGTCCAGTTAAAATGATTGTCATGCATCTGCTATCACAAATCACTTCCAAAATACCGCTCTTTTCTCTATAAATTGAGCGGCGTCAGGAACACAACCCTTTTCTCCACTCACCCTGAGAACGACAAGATGTCTGCCAATTTCAGCTGTGATGGTGTGTTTTCACGTAGTTCTTAAGGAGTTCTAGTATTTATGGCTAGGACTAAATGAAATATAATTATTGTTCATACAGACTATTCTGCAGAGAACTGCGTCTCCCATGAACATGGTAAGCCCTAGTCATGATTCTTATACGCTTTAAAAAAGGTGGGGTGAAATCTTAGCGAATGCCTCAATCCTTATATATTTTTTTCTTAGAATTGTACATCCAAGCAGAATTGGAAAACGGTAAGGCTCTTTTTAAAAATGATAAATATTCACATAAAGTTTGGGAATGTTTGCGCGTGGGCATGTGTAAGCGCATATAATTAGTTGTAGCCTTTTTATATGGACATTTTCTATCTGCACCGTTCATGAAAGGGTCATGTGTGAGTGAATATTTGAGTATAATGATAAAGTTTCTTGTAAAAAATGGGCATTTGAATCCTTTTAATTTTTTGTTTTTAGAGGGTTATATACCCATAGAGTCTCCGATTTATTATGCGGGATCAGGTAAGAACCTTTTTAAAAAAAAAAAAAAAATCTAGGTTTACAATGTGCGTATGTGTTTGCGCGAGCTTGTGAACGCTGCGTGCGCGTGCGCGTACATGTGCGCGAGTTTGGGGGTGCACTCAGGAAAAAGCGTTTTCATTCATCTCGCTAAATGTAATTTTAATAATGCATCAAGTGTAAATGAAAAGGTTTAAAATGTTCCTGTTTTATGAGCTTCTATCTTAAGAACCAGGCTGCCCTTTTTAAACATCTTGGTGTAGGGAATGCGCGTGCGCTTTGTTAAAGTGCTTAGGTTATTTACAAATAACTTTTAGGGCGAGAGTCTGTCTAGCTATGGTAAAACAGCTTTTTTATATGGACATGCATCTGTCGGAATGAATCGTGGATGAAAAGGTGCAGGGATTAAGCGCATGAGCTGTGTGTGTGTGTGAATTGCTTGTTTAAAGAGAGCATGCATATTTTTTTTTTTTTTATGAACCGCGGCATGCCTTGGAAGCGGAGCTTGTTATTTTAAAGAGCTTATGCCTTTGTTTTTTTATTTTTTAGACACTAATCCTTTACAGAGTGAATCACTTTCTGAAAGGGTTTCCCACGGGATGCCCAACAGCAGTAAGTGTCATTTTAGATTTCAGTTTTACCAAAGAAATGTAGGAGGCATACAGTTTTTGTGAAAAGAGGCATACAGAAATCCAGATTTTGTGAAAAGAGGGCTTTAACTAAGAAGTTCATACTTTATTTCCAGATCTCAGCCCCCCTGGTGTTTTAACTCAAGTGTTGGAAGGATCAGAAAATCTAGCCCTGTACCATAACTGGCAGAATCTACAAACACCTCCTCTCTCCGAGAGCGGCGCTCGCCATTCTCCGGAGCCCTCCGAGAGCGGCGCTCGCCATTCTCCGGAGCCCTCCCAGAGCGGCGCTCGCCATTCTCCGGAGCCCTCCCAGAGCGGCGCTCGCCATTCTCCGGAGCCCTCCCAGAGCGGCGCTCGCCATTCTCCGGAGCCCTCCCAGAGCGGCGCTCGCCATTCTCCGGAGCCCTCCCAGAGCGGCGCTCGCCATTCTCCGGAGCCCTCCCAGAGCGGCGCTCGCCATTCTCCGGAGCCCTCCCAGAGCGGCGCTCGCCATTCTCCGGAGCCCTCCCAGAGCGGCGCTCGCCATTCTCCGGAGCCCTCCCAGAGCGGCGCTCGCCATTCTCCGGAGCCCTCCCAGAGCGGCGCTCGCCATTCTCCGGAGCCCTCCCAGAGCGGCGCTCGCCATTCTCCGGAGCCCTCCGAGAGCGGCGCTCGCCATTCTCCGGAGCCCTCCGAGAGCGGCGCTCGCCATTCTCCGGAGCCCTCCGAGAGCGGCGCGCGCCATTCTCCGGAGCCCTCTGAGCTCAGCTTTAATTCCAATCTCTTGCAGTCTTCTCCACTCTCACCGACGCCATCTTTTTCTAACAGGTGGTCCCCTTTGTCGGCAACGCTTCACTCTGACCGCGGATATCGGCGTAGAAACTGCTATTCACCCCTATATTCCCTTCGTCCTGACCACCAGCGGAGACATTGAGAAAGACTGGAGCAGCTGACTGAACAACTTCACCAATTACTGGTGCAATTTGTAGAATTAGAGGCTCCTGTGTACAACTCCATACCTGAAATGTGTTTAGACTTGATGCATATGATTGCATTTTACATTCATCTAACCCAAAAAGGAGCAGTTTTATATTACTGTACTTTTTTTCATGAAAATAACTGATTGCAAATTATTATATTCTGTGATCATAATTGCAAATTATTATTATATTCTGTGATCATAATTGTAGCCTTTGATTAAATTTAGGTCATACCTGAAAACAGCTCTAGCGGAAGCAGCGACACCGGCAGTGACAGTAGCGGCAGTGATACAGACGTTGTGTGTGAATATTCTGGAGGGCGTAAAGGTAGGAAAAGACTGTCCAGTGAAAACCTGAGACTATTAAGAGATTTCTGGATAACCTAGAATATTCCATAAAGCCCCGTAAAATCCCCACCCCTCCACAATCTCCTCAAATTGTTCAATCACCACACCCAGTGACACATCCAATCGACAATTTTGACCTCAATAATTCGCTCCAGGTTCTAAATTCTGATGGAATAGCCGTAGTTCACGCACTGCTGGAGCTTTTGAAGAATACTTCTGAGGCCAAAACGTCTTCAGGCCCATCACAACAACCTAATGCCCTAGACACGAATGTAAAAGCCCCACAAACTTCTACCTCTGGTGCAAGTAGACCCCACTTCAACACTTCCCTGTCAGAGACGCAGTAATACAGCCTTCTACCTCAGGGTGCCGCAATGTCCATCTTCAGCGCTCGCCTGCTGATGATTTAACAGGGTTAGATACTTCAACTCCTCAGACAGACTCCGGAGTGACTAATCAGTCCGGGGTAAACTCGACTCTCGAAGCCAGCTGTCCACAGCCATCTACCTCGCATACGGACAATCCTTCGTCTCCAGACCTGTCAGTAAGCTCCCCGCAGCCCTCCACTTCTAGATTAAATAATTTATCTATAACAGAGCGTCCAAAATTTAACAATATCGAGATTAGACACCGCTTCAGTTTTTCTGAGGCCTACACACTTAATTCATTTGCCGAAGTTTTTAATCATATACACGAGACCCTTCAACAAATATTAGACAGTTTTACGAGCACTTTGAATCCTAGGGATCTAGTGCAGTTAGAATTACGGGCCGAATCTCTCAACCCCTGTGTTTTTTCCCTAACCCCCGCGGGTACGCTTTCTGTGGAGGATTTTTTTTAATCAAATTGAATTACTTCTCCAGAGTCACGCTACTATTTTAGCCGATTCCAGTCTGATGATAATCGTTCAGGTAGTGAGGGTTCCATTTGGGGAATCTAGGCATAAAGCCTGTACCCTTTTCAACGATTTAATCGTTCAAAAGAAACAGAAGCACCTATGGATCTCCTTCAATCCGGATGATCAGTGCTGTTTTGCCAGGGGTTTGTTGACAGCATTAAACGCTAAGTTCAGAAACAATCAGAATTTGTGTGAACAAGAGGCTCGTTGATTGCATGTCAGGGTCAGATTATCAACGGATCAGAAAGTAACGTTTTCAGATATTGAAAAGTTTGAGGGGTTAATGGGAATTAAAATTATCGTCTAGTACCGGGAACCAAACACTAACGCTCTATTAAAATTTGAAGCATCCCGTGCCAGAAAAACAAAGACGGCTTCCCTGTTTTTGCACCATGAACATTACAGTATTTTGAATCTAAAAGGCTTTCTGGGATTTTCGCTACACGGGGTATTCTAGCCCGTCACGACATAGTTGTGAGCAACATTTTGACGTCTGTTTATCTACAGACTGTCGTTGGGTTGACGGGGAGGCTTTTCGATGTTCCGATTGTCAGCGTTTGTCGATCAAGGTTTTGTTTCAAACTCCACAAAACACGCAAATGGAATGAAAAGACACGCAGGTCTGAAAGTATCTGCGACGTCCATAAAGTCTGCCCTATCTGCAAATGGAGATACATAGTGAATGCTGAGTCAAAACCTCACAAGTGTCGACCCTAACAGTATCACATTTGTAGAATGGTCATGAAAGAATCGGATGAAAATCAGTGTTTATTCAAAGCTTAGCACAAAGACTGATCCACAAAAAGTACGTGTTCTATCATTTTGAGTGCCATCAAGATGACAGAATCCATATCCCCAATTACATCCACTGCATGCATTGGAATGGTCAATCGTGGAGTTGGAGGACTGCGTTGCAAAGTTCTTCCACAGATATCGATGTCTGAAATACCAAGAGTACACATTCATAGCTCACAATTCTAAGGGTTATGACAGCTATTTCCCAATGAAATATCTCGTTGAGAGTGGGCAAACTCCAATGGTTACAGCTCAGGGTTGTAAACTAATCTGTTTTATAGAAGAAGATTATGACTTGAGATTTATCAACTCATTGAGCTTCTTACCCATGAAATTGAGCGGTATGTCCAAGGCCATGGGATTCCAGGCTCAAAAAGGATACTTTCCCCATTTCTTTAACTCCGTTGAAAATCAAAATTACATCGGGCTGCACCCCGAGCCTAAATATTACGGCATTCAACACATAAGCCAGGAAAGAGGAATTTGTGTCTTGGTACGATTCGATTAAAAGCGGTTCCTTCAACTTTAGACGAGAATTGGCTTACTACTGTAGAAATTACGTGGTTATTTTGAGAACAGAATGCATGAAATTTAGAGACGAAATGCTCAGGATCGGTAATATCGATCCTTTTCAGTGTATGACCCTAGCTTCTCTCTGCCTGTCCATGTACAGACAAAATTGCATGCCTGATAATGCGATTGGAATAATTCCAAGTGATCATTACAAAAGTACTCACAAAGCTTATTCTAATGCTTCTATTCAATGGCTGATGTTTCTTTCCGAGAAGGAAAAAATAAACATTCGGCATGCCCTGAATCACGGTGAAGTAAAGATGGGTTCCTTTTATCTAGACGGTTACGCCGAAGTTCAGGGTGTCCCGACGGCCTTTGAGTTTGCTGGCTGCTTTTATCACGGCTGCCCAGAATGCTAAGATGCGCAAGCTAAACATCCTCTCACGGGGGCGCCTTATGCCGATTTGTTTAAAAAGTTTGACGACACACTAAAGAAATTGCGTGAATAATTTAATCTGACAGAGTGATTTGGGAATATCAGTGGGATTCGGAGCTTCAGGATTTCTTAAAACACTTTGAGTTTCCTGAACCTATCAATCCCCGTGATGCCCTGTATGGAGGGCACACCAACACTATCAAATTATATCATAAGTTTCAAGGCGACGATCAAATGCATTATTATGATTTTACAAGTCTGTACCCTTACGTCAACAAAACAAAAACCTACCCAATCGGCCATCCGACCTTTGTTTTAGAGGAGTTTGCAGATCTTAAACATTACTTCGGGCTCGTTAAAATCACCATGCTAGCCCCTCGCAATCTGTATTTTTTGATCCTCCCTTTAAGAATTTGCAGTAAATTGATGTTCACACACGTACGTGTGCAGAAACCCAAACATCCACCGGACTTTGCCGTCACAATGATTGGGAAAGGTCTTCAACAGGAACATAGTGCAGCGTTGAAATACTAAGGCCTTAGATAAAGAGTATAGAGTTTTAAAAATACATGAGATATGGCACTATGAACAGAGCACCGCCGATTTATTTTCCCCCGATTACATTAAAATTCATCTGAAAGGCAAACAGGAAGCCTCTGGGTGGCCCTCGTGGGCCCAGGACGAGGCCTCCCGCAGGCGCTATGTTGATGACTATTTCGTAAAAGAAGGCGTATTATTGGAGAATGAAAACATCGCCTCCAACCCCGCTAAGAGACAAATTTCCAAGTTATTTCTGAATTCTCTTTAGGGAAAATTCAGTCAGAAACCTAACCAACTGACCATGACGTTTGTTAAACGCACCCAAGAATTCTTCGATTACCTGTTCTCAGACGTGTATCAGGTGTCCTGTTTTGGTTTTGTCAGCGACAAAATCGCTCAAGCGCAGTGGAGGTATGTGGATGACAGATACGTTCTACCTGGTCCCGTCAACGTGGTGATCGCCGCTTTTACAACGGCCTATGCCCTCCTAGAATTGTACCATTTGCTGGATCGTTTAGGGCAGAGGATTCTGTATCATAATACAGATTCCATTATCTTCACAGCCTTGCCCAGGCAGTACACCCCGCTGCTCGGTGATTATTTAGGGGAACTCACCAGCGAACTAGATCCCAACGACTTCAAAGAATTTGTTTCTGGGGACCTGAAAACATACATGTACAAAACGTTCAAAGGCAAGGTATGCATGAAGGTAAAGGGCATTACTCTCAATCACAAAACGGCTAAAGCAGTAAACCTATACTGTTTAATGGATCTAGTGCATAGTTTTGTAGAACACGATCTCACAAAAGAAATAACGGTTCATGGCGCACAAATTCATAGGAACAAAGAACCTGACATTGCAAAATCGTCCACTCACACAGATTCAGAGAGGTGTACGACAAAAGGGTTCTATTGCCCGATTTCACAACTCTCCTATGGATACTAAAGAGGGTTTTGATGTTAGACTTCAGCATTCGTTCTTGAAAATAGTCTCGGGACCCTCTTGTTCGGGCAAATCGCATTATGTGAAAAAGCTTCTGGAACACGCGGACCATGTCCTTTGTCACCCTGACAATATACTCTGGTTTTACAGCTGCTGGCAGTCTCTGTACGACGAGCTGCTAGCCCGATTTCCCAAAAACAAATTTTTGGAGGGTTTACCCGTTTCCTTAAGTGACAATGAACTACTGCCGCCTGACCGTGTTAACTTGGTGATTGTCGATGATTTGATGGAACAGGCGAGTCATAGTGAAGAGAGAGAGGGCCTTCATAAAATATACTTCACCACAGGAATTTGTCCATCATTTACTTGGTCCAAAATGTATTTTTTCAAGGCAAGAAAAGTAGAACTATAAACCTAAATGCCAATTATATTACCCTCTTTAAAAATCCTCGAGATAAACTGCAAATTACCAATTTAGCGCGTCAAATGTATCCTGGGAGGGTTACATTTTTCTTGAAGGCTTTTGAGGATGCTACAAGGCAACCTTACGGTTATCTGCTGGTGGATCTGAAAGCCCACACGCCTGACGAATTTAGTTTACGTACCGGTTTATTTCCTCCCACCTGGCCTGCGGTGTACGTCGTGAAAAGATAAAGACGGGCAATTTTTCCAAGTATTTGAGAAAGAGCAGGCATGTCGTGCAGAATAAAAAGAAATTTCCCTCTGCTCAAGACCCTACATAGGGGTTCCTGTAGTCGAAGAAAAGCAGTGCTGAGCGATGCTCCGGACGATTTAATTTACGCTCTGTCAGAAATAGCTCTTGATACTTTAAAAGGCCGCGCTCCCCTGACGTCCAGACAGTTCAAGTTGCTGAAGAAACATCGTTTCTCCATTAAAAAACTCTGCAATAAAAAACTCACCTTTAAAAAGAAAAAAGCCCTTTTAAATCAGAAAGGGGGGTTTCTTGGTGCCCTATTAAGTGCCGCCTTTCCTTTCATTACTAGTTTAATAGGGTTGAGAGTATAAATATGGAATACACGCGCAAGATGTACCTGGTCCCTCAACAGCAAATGGTTCAATGGCAATAGAAAGCCCCGGCTTCCCCCAACCTTTTAAACACTATAGAAAGTGAACTGGATAAACAGATGAAATTCATACTCTAACTTAGTGACTTGAGCACAGAGGCAAAAGTTAAACTTTATACGAGCATCTTGCAAAGATACTTGACCTTTGTGAAAAAGCAGATAAAGAAACGGGGTCTCTGGCGCTATTGATGTCTGCTGAGAGCAAAGAGGAACCGATGGGGGCTCTCAAAGAGACTCCTAGTACCCCCCGAAGACCGGTTGTACAACGAGATTTTGAAAAGTGCACCGGATAAATCAAAGAAATACACCAAAATTATTTTACACTAAATGTCGTATAACCCTAATACATCCTACTGGAATGGCTGGGGAGAGTTTGTGCTTCGTGGAGAACCATTACCTGGAACGAATATGGTCGATCTAATGCGGAACTTGACCGCCCGGCACAACATACTGTCCTATCAGAGACGTAGGGGGTTGGGCCCTCCCCCTGCGTGACACCCATCATCTTACAACTATAGACCCTGGACAAATTGTATCTGAGTGGAACTCAGGCCCTGGACAGCTCGTCCTCGAGGGCGGGTGCATGCAGGGTTTCTGCCTGCTCTGAGAGTCTCGGTGTAGACAGAGAGAGCCGGACAGCATGTATTTCTCTGGGCTTTTTCAGCGTAGAGACTGTCTGTGAGATGGAGAAGGCAGCTTGACTTAAGAGGTTTACAAGTGATAAAGCAAAGGTTAGATAGATACAGAGGGTTCTTACCCAAAGCAGTAGAGGCAGGAATGGCTATAAGGCAGATCGGACCGGCCGGAACATGTGTGTGAGGTCATGTCATCAGGAGAAGTGGTCAAGGAAGTGGAAGGCCCATCAGGGTTGACTGTCCGGGGCTGAAGGCAAAGGCAGAGAAAATAAGGCATTGGAAGTTGAATATATAATTAACAGAAAACTCAACACTTCCATAGAGTGGTTATTCTTCCAAAGGCTCCAGTCAGCCTCTAGAATCGGTGCAAAGGCCCTCGGACAGTCTATTAAACATCTTTCACGCAGCCCAGTAAGTTGAACTAATTGTGCGAGTGTGCCATAAATGTTTATTTTTAAAGAAAACTTGTTTGTTTTTTTCAGAACCTGCGTCACCAGGATAACTGACTCAGATACTCGGGGAAATCACCGCAGTTTGCATCATCACGCGGACTTCTCACCCAAACAGTCAGCGAATCTGAAATTAATGCCGGGGCAAAGGCTGCTGAGCAGAAATCGACCAAGTTCTATTGGATTTTCAAAGTGCATCAGTGGACCTTTTACCACTTTCTCCAGATTTACGTGAAAAGGTTATTTTATTGTACTCTATTTTAGAAAACTTGTTCCCCAGATAATGTCAGGCAATATGAGTGGCGATGATAAAAGCATGAAAAGGCGTGCAAGTGAGGACTTGGACGCTGGGAGCGGTTCTCAAAATGCTGGGTTATTGCAGGACATGGTGAATGAGCTTAGTTACTCTATTTGGCCTCCAAAAAATGCCTACTCCTCCACTCCGATATTTTAATGAATTGTAATATATTAATTGGCAAAATCAAAACATGATACAAATGAATAATATAATAGCTACCATGAGAGTTCCTTCACCTGTTACCACTCCCATTGACTTTGACCAGCTTGACTACCTTTTAGAAACCCTGCATCCAGTAGCCACCCCGATGAAATGCTAACATTAAATAATTCGTTAGAAAGGTTTTAGAGGTCTTTGAATGAAAATGTGAATGCTCAAATTGGTCATGGCTTAACGAACACTGTGGGGATTGCAAATGCACAGCCTTTTGGTCCACCCACCCAGAACGCTGCCCCCTCTCAGAGTATGGTTACACCAGCCTCAGCTACCCCTTTGGTTACATTTGTTTCAGTTATACGTTTTGTATCCTCTACTTCTGTCTCAGTCATGGCGACTTCTGCTCCAGTCACTGTATCTTCAGTCACCGGCTCTTCTGCCTCAGTCCCTGTAGCTAACACTTCTGTTTCAGTATCCCCATCTGTAGCTAACCTCTCTATTCATTCTGTACCCTCTAACCCTCCTGCTGTATTTAACGCTTCAGTTTCTGTAGCTCACACCTCTAATCCCTCTTTTTCAGTCACTGTTTCCTCAGGCCCTGTTGCACTGCCATTTGTAGCTATCCCATCAACGTCCACAGTCATGCCAGTTATGTCCGGTGGTTCTGTCGTGTCTAAACCCTCAACCGCTTCTACTTCCAGGCGTAACAGTCATGGCTGGTCCCTCTGTTGTCTAGTGATGACAATCGAAGCATTTTTCATCAGATTGACAGACTGGCTTTTTAAATCATACAGAAATAAGACACCCCTTAAAAATTTTGCCAATGCCTATGAACTATGGTCTTATGAGGAGGTGTTTAACAGCATTCATTAGATGCTGCAAAGAATTCTGGATAGCTTTTCAGCGAATTTAAATCCGCAAGATGATGTACAGTTAGAATTGTGTGCCGATTCCTTACCTATACAGTAGGTGTTTTTACACAGATGACTGGCTCCAATATTAATGTGGACGATTTTCTTCAACAGAGAATCTTCTTCAGAGTCACACGAGTGTATTAGTGGACGAGTCTCTGATGCTAGTCATACAGATTGTCCGGTCACCTAGCGGCGGCGCAAGGCATCTGCTCTACTCAATCATGAAATAGTCAGAAATGAGGCATTTAATTATTTCTTATAATTACGAGAATCAGCTCTGTTTTGCCTTTTGTCTGCTTACCCTAATGGAAGACCAGTACAGGCAAAATCCACAGTTATGCATGCGTGAAGCGTACAACCTTCAGAGCAGGGCTGGATTATCTGAGCATGAAAAAGTGTCCTTTGCAGGACATTCATAAATTTAAAAACTTGCTGGATACTAAAATTGTTGTCTAGTTCAGATGCTCAAGAAATTAGAAATTTTTAAAATTTGAAAGCTCCCGTGGTAGAAACCCTAAAACCTATTTTATGTTTTTGCATGACAACCATTGCTATGGCATTTTGGATTTAAAGGGTTTTCTGGGTGTGAAATACTTTTGTGACTGTTACACAAGCTACCACTTAATCCTTAGCCATTGATGTGAAGGCCACTGCAACGTTCGTTTCTCCCCCGAATGCAGGCCGATCCCTGAAGAGCTTATCAAGTGTGTGTGATTGCAACCGTTACTGCCGGTCCCAATTTGGTTTTATTCAGCATACGATTCATAAATTTAATGACAAGACCAATGACATGGAAGTGGCCTGCGACACTGCAAAAATGTATTTTATGTTACAAAACTTACAGTGAATGACACCTCAAAACCCCATAAATGTTGTCCCAAGGAATGCTGTGTTTGTAAAGCAAAAATTAAAAATTATGCAGAAATCCATCAGTGCTTTATAGAAACATTGAAGTCTGAGGATCGTTGTGAGAAATGTGTTTTATGATTTTGAAAGTTGGCAAGAAACGGGTGTGCACATTCCAAATTATGTATACTGTAAGTCCTTGCGGGGGAAATCCTGTTTCTGGGCGGGTGAAGATTGTGTACACCAGTTCTTTGCCAGATACCGTCGCCCCAAGTATCAAGGCTATACCTTCATAGCCCACAATTCAAAAGGTTACGATGGGTACTTTTTAATGAAGTATTTGATTGAAAATGGTGTGAACGCCCGTGTTACCACTCAACGAAATAAGTTGATGTGTTTCACAGATGATGGTTATCAATTTTATAGATGATTTGAATTTAACAATGAAATTGAGTGTCATGCCTAAAGCCATGGGGTTTGATGCCGAAAAAGGGTATTTCTTCAATATGGCTGAAAATCAGAATTATATTGGACCCTACCCTGAGCCTAAATACTACGGCGTTCAGAGCATGATGACCAAAGAAAAAAGATTTTTTACCTGGTAAGAATGTCAAACATGGCGTTTTTAATTTTAAAGAGGAGATGGCTTTTTATTGTAAAAATGACGTCGAAATTCTTAGAGCTGCATACATCAAATTTAGAGAGACAAGGTCATCAAAATTGGCAATATTGATCCGTTTCAATGCATGACCCTGGCATCTCTATGTATGGCCATGTACTGGCAAAACTGTATGCCTCCAAAATCTCAGTATAATTACTTCTGACCATTACATTAGTAGTCAGAAAAACTATTCAAACGCATCCATTCAATTGTTATTGTATCTCTGAAAACAGAAAAGTTGAACATTCGACACGCTCTAAACCTTGGCGAAGTAAAGAAGGGTTCCTTTTTTCTTGACTGCTATGCCAGAGTTAAAGGTAAAGGTATTCCGACTGCCTTTGAATTTGCTGGCTATTTTTAATCATGGCTGTCCAGAATGTTATGATTTAAACTGCACCCATCCTTTAACCTGCCTGACTTGTGCAGTTATGTACCAAACGTTTATGCAAAAATTGGAAATACTTAAGACAAAATTTAATTTAGATGTGCGTGTGCTCTGGGAGTAAGACTTGGAGACTATGAAAAAACAACCTCAGACTACAAAACTTTCTTAAAACACTGCGATTTCCCTCAATGTATAAAACCGAGGGACTCGTCGTTTGGCATTCGTACCAAAAACCATAAAATTGTACCACAAGGCCGTGGGCCCCAAACAGATTCACTATTATGATTTCACTAGCTTGTACCAGTTTCTGAATAAAACAAAAATGTACCCGATCAGTCACCCCACCATCATTTTTCAGGATTTTGGCGATCTCTGCCAGTATTTTGGATTAATTAAAGCCACCATCCGGCCTCCACGTGGTCTCAGTTTTCCAGTTCTTCCTTTCAGGTTTTGCGAGAAATTAATGTTCATCCTCTGTCGCACCTGCGCAAAGACAATCTCAGACTGGACTGTCACACAGAGGATGAGAACTTTAACCGGGACTTGGCGTAGTGCAGAAATAGCAAAGGCCATTGACAAAGGTTATAAAGTTTCAAAAGTACACAAGATGTGGCATTACCCCGAACGCACTTCTGTATTATTCTCAGACTATATCAAGCTTCATCTAAAAGGCAAGCAGGAGTCATCAGGTTATCCTGCCTGGTGTATGGATGAGGCTTCCTAAGACTTTTAGATTTTAGAATATTTTACATTATTATCAGAAAGAAGGTGTACAAATGGACCGCAATAACATCGCCATAAATCCTGCTAAGAGACAGATTTCAAAGTTGTTTTTAAATTCTCTTTGGGGTAAATCTGGGCAAAAGCCTCTCCATCTCACTATTAGCTTAGTCAAGGACGGTGAGGAATTCTTGCAATATATTATTTTCTCCAAACAGTATAATGTTTCTTATTTTGAATTTATCGGCGATGAGATTGCTCAAATACAATGGAAGTACGTCGAAAAGTACACCCTACCTGGTAGTGTTAATGTTGTCATTGCTGCTTTCACAACTGCCTATGTCCGGTTAGGGCTGTACAATTTACTGGACAGTCTGGGAGAAACACCACAACACAGACTCAGTCATTTTTATTTCTCAACCTGGTCAGTACAATCCTCCTCTGTGTGACTATTTAGGAGAGCTCAACAGTGAGTTAAATCCTAGGTATTATTACAGAATTTGCATCAGGCAGTCCAAAGATGTACGGGTATAAAACAGCACAAGGCAAAACATTTATGAAGATAAAAGGCATCACCATTAACCATGAAACTGGTAAAATTGTAAACCTCGAGTCACTAACCAATCTAGTTCAGAATTTTGTGACGTCTCATGAAGTACCCCCTCAAGACTTACTGGTTCACGGTAAGCAGATCCTTAGAAATAAAAAATGCTTCACTTTAGAAAACCAACCACTCAGGAAGAAATTCAGAGTGGTGTATAACAAGAGGGTTCTCCTAAAAGATTAGGACATAAGGCCTTATGGATACTAAAAGACTGATACACGCCTTCAACACCTCTTCACTAAAATTCTCGGGTCCTTCTTGTTCCGGTAAATCCTATTATGTAAAAAAATGACTGGAACATTCAAATCCCATTGTGTCTCAACCTTTTCAAAATATAATCTGGTTTTATAGTTACTGGCAGAAAATGTACGACAAGCTATCGTTTAAATTTCAGCAGTTAAAATTTATTGAGGGGATCCCAAAGTCTTTATGTAACGATGAACTTCTCCCTCCTAAATTTGGTCATTATAGGTGATCTGATGGAATCGGCTATCGAAAGCCAGGAAATAGAAAACGCTTTCACAAGATATACTCATCACCGGAATCTGTCCATCATTTACTTAGTTCAAAAAATGTATTCTCTCAAGATTCCTCTTTTTAAAAACCCCAGGGACAAGTTGCAGATTACTACCTTGCCCCGCCAAATGTATCCGGGGCGTGTTAAGTTCTTTTTGGAAGCTTTCGAAGTTGCTACAAAATTACCATACAGCTATCTCTTAGTGGATCTGAAGGCACAGACCCCCGATTATCTGCGATTAAGAACTGGTCCATTTCTGCCTGATTGGCCGGTCGTGTACACCGGGAAAAGATAAAAGCGGTTCTGAGTCAAAGTTACATATTCTGTCAGCAGGTCAGCCAGAATAAGCAGAAACCTACAGCCTCTCAAGGCAAACTCCGTTACTCTTGTTGTCACCGTAAAATTCTTAAATACATCTGACGATTTAATTAATGCTTTGTCCGAAACAGCTGGTAATACTTTAAAAGGTAATATACCTCTTTCACCCAAACAGTTTAAGCAACTCAAGAAGCATTAAACATCTGTCAGAAAAATAAGTGACAAAACTAACATTAAAAAAGAAGAAAGCTATTTTGAACCAGAAAGGCGGCTTTTTGGGAGCTCTTAAGTGTCGCTGTGCCCTTCATATCCAGTTTACTAGCTTTTAGAGCATAAACATGGAATACACTCAAAAAATGTATTTGGTACCACAGCAACAAATGTCTCTTTCAGCAAAAGAGCGCTAATCCGAACAATCTCTTGAGCGCCACCGAAACTGAACTGGACATGGAAATGAGAAACGTCCTTCAATGCTGTGATATAGGGGCTGACGAGAAAGGGAAGTTTTACACCTCTATGTTACAGAGATATCCAATGCTAGTTAAAAAGGCCGATAAAGAAACGTTAAAAACAGTCAACGTGTCTGAGGATCGGGTTTGGCAAGAGGTTTTGAGAAGTGCTCCTATAAAAGCAAAGAAAAATGTTGAATTTGTTTTGCATAAAATGTCAATCAATCCCAATCACACATTTTGGAATAATTGTGGAGAGCTGCTGTTAGAAGGTAAACCTTTGGTCGGCTCCAATATGGTGGATTTGGTACGTAATCTGACAGCATCTCATACAATACCTGAACATAGGAGACCGTGTGGTTGGAAGGAATTTGGAAATTCCATGGCCAGTTTGAACATTCCACTTTCTGTCGTGCCTAATGATTAAACGAGAGAACTCCTTGAAAGTTTTAAGCCGCCCGCCGCCCCCCTCCCTGTTTAACAACCTGAAGTTAGCCCCTACCGACAGAAACCAAGAATAAGACTGGATTGGATTGCTTATTAATTTGTAAAATTGTTTAATTTTTTGAAGGAAGCCAGGAAAGAACAAATTTAGAGACTATAGTATTGTTCACGTCATCAGAATACTTATTACAGAGGAGTATGGGAGTCCTTTTCCTCTCTGATGCAGATAGAAGAGGCAGTGATGACCTCATTTGTCTGATTTACAACAACCGGCAGCTTCAAAGTTGGATATGATTTGTTTACAGTTTTTGCTTAAGAAGTGGTAACTGTCATTTGGGAAGTAGATAAAGTCCAGAGGATTTCCATAGGAATCAAAAAACTCCCCATGTCCATCTTCAGTGAGGTAAATCCCCAGCCAGTGTTCTCCAGGTTGGGCTTGACGGTAAGTATTCACTACAAACGTGTTGTGAGGCTAGCTTGGCCTCATTTCTCTCTCTCTCTCTCACACACACACACACACACACACACACACACACACACACACACACACACAAGCGGAAGCACGAGCGTAGCAGCGAGCAGAAGCACCGAGCAGAAGCACAGAGCAGCGGCGTCTCCGACAGGCACGTAACCCTTGGCAAACACCCGAGCAAGTTCATCGGAAGTAAAGCCGGCAGCTGACCAGAACAAATAACCGGCAGTGAGAAACTTGAAGCCGACGGTCTCTGAAGCAGAAAGCACTTAAGTAAACTACAGAAAACGGAGAAGATGACATCAATACTAAACGTAAGTTCTATCTGCTCTCTGCCCGTTGAGGGCACGTTTATATGTTGTGTGTCCTGCAGCATGTACAGTTCAGGTTTTCCGGCCGACATTGTAGACAGCTTCACCTGCCAAAAGTGTTTAGTTAATTTAGAGTTGGTCGGGAAAATACGCGAATTGGAGGACCGCGTTAGGAATCTGATAGCGATTAGGCAAACCGAAAATTGGATCGACTCGGTTTGTTTAGACAATTCGGCTACTTCTGATTCGGCTTCAGTCTCTCCTGGCCCCACTGTAGTCAGTGCACGGCCAAAGTCAGCAGCACCAATTCAGCCACAGGGCGAGTGGGTAACAGTAAGACGGGGGTCTAAGAATCCAAAATGTAGTCCCCCGGCACCCAGGTCACCAATTCGGACCCAGAACAGATTCTCAGCACTGCGGAAACTGAGAATAAGAAAGTGCTCATAATTAATGATTCCAAAGTGCGTAATGTTAGAATTTCAAACTGTGTTAAACCAGCAGTTCATGTTAAGTGCCTCTCAGGGGCCAAGATTTCTGGCATAGAGGTCGTATTGGACCGTGTCGCCGACGATGAAGTATCTACCTTATTGCTGCATGTCGGCACTAATGATATTTATTCACAGCAATCTGAGGCATTAAAGAGGAACTTCATCTCTCTATGCATCAAAGCTAAAATAAAATGTCAGAATTTAGTTGTATCTGGCCCCTTACCAAGATTATATAGAGAGGATGTGATTTATAGCAGATTGCATTCCCTTCACTGCTGGCTAGAAACCTGGTGTGCAAACAAAAGCATAGCGTTTGTGAACAATTGGGATGATTTTTGAGAAAGGCCTGGATTTTTCAGAAGAGATGGTCTTCATCCTAACCGGAGGGGGTTTTATGTATTATCCCAAAATATGGCAGCAAAACTGCCTGGTTGACTGATTAGAGCACCATCCAGGCCGCAGTCATGTGATCTTAAATCACAGGCTGTTGTTTATCCCACCTGTTACTTTCCGGAAGCTGTTACCCATAATCCTTGTCTTGGGGCATCCAGTAAATTTAGTCTTGATACAAACCTTAAATTAATTGATAACCAAAAAATAAGGTGTATAATTAGACCAAGGGATAAAACCAGACCCTCCACCAGGGGCATCTGTAATAGAAATTTACTACAAATTAAAACAAAAAGTATATCACCAATTCAGAAAGAAGCATACAGTTTTAAATGCTGCTTATTGAACATTCGCTCTCTTGGCACTAAAGCTGTTTTGGTAAATGATATTATATTAAGTACAAAATCTGATCTGTGTCTTCTCACCGAAACCTGGCTTAGTAAATGTGACACTGTCCCCCTAGCTGAGGCGTCACCAGATGGCTACTCGTTCCTTCATAAGTCTAGAGATTCAGGTCGAGGAGGGGGCCTTGGAATAATTCATTGTAACAAAATGCAAATCACTTCTAAAAATTTAGGCAACTTTACATCCTTTGAAGCATTCATTTTAAATATTAAAACAGATTCCAACACAATTATAGTGCTAGTCTATAGACCACCAGGGCCGTATTCATTATTCATGTCTGAATTTAGCAACCTTTTATCTGACTTGGCTATAAATTATGATCACGTAGTACTGATGGGAGATTTTAATGTACATATTGATGTGGAAACTGACACTTTTAGCAAATGTTTTACTTATTTGTTAAATTCAGTAGGATTTTGTCAGAATGTCAAAGGTCCAACTCATAATCATAACTTACAAAGTTGAAATTCAAAATTTAATTATTACTCCATTAAATGAAGTTATTTCTGATCACTACTGAATTACATTTGATTTGGTCCTGCCCTTGCGAACACACTCCCAGATTAAAACAAAGACAGTGCGGCATCTAGCTTGTAATTCTGCTTCAAAATTTATAGATACTTTGAGTAAGTCGAGTGTAATTGTGGAAAACCATTTAGATCAGTTAACATCAAATGTAAACACGGAAAACAATTTAGATGAGCTAACATCACATTATAATGTGACCTTGAGATGCTCTGGACACTGGCTCCCCTTAAAACAAAAGTGAACAAAGCACATAGAAACTCTCCCTGGTTTAATGAAAACACTCGAGCTCTTAAATTAGAGTGTCGAAAACTGGAACGCAGATGGAGAACAACAAAGCTACAGGTCTTTCAAATTGCATGGACAGAGAGTGTTAATAAATATAAAAAAGCCCTCTTTAAAGCTCGGTCAGAATATTCTTCTACATTAATAGATAGCAATAATAAAAATCCTCGGGCACTGTTTAGAACAGTGGCTAAATTAACAAATGGAAAATTCAGATCAATAGTGCAAAATACCAACAGACATTAGCAGTACAGACTTTATGAACTTCTTCAATGAGAAAATTAAAAATATAAGATCCCAGATCTCTGCATCACAGTACAAACCAAATACTAGCTTAGCAGACCCTGTCTCACATTGCACTCAGCACTTTAGTAATTTTAATCCTGTAACTGAGCAGGAAGTCTTAAGTTTAATTTCTAAATGAAGCCCACTACTTGTTCCCTAGATCAGTGCCAACAAAACTAGTAAAAAAGTGCAATGGATGTTCTTGCAGCGCCTATCCTAAACATTATCAATAGTTCATTATTGCATGGCACAGTACCTGATGCACTAAAAGTGTCAGTCATTAAACCATTACTTAAAAAGTCAGACCTTGACCCACATATACTAAATAATTATAGGCCTATTTCAAATTTACCGTTTCTCTCTAAAATACTCGAAAAAGTAGTCACCAGTCAGCTTCAGACACACCTTACGCATTACAATTTATTTGAGAAATTCCAGTCTGGTTTTCGCACTGGTCATAGTACAGAAACGGCACTAACACGGGTTGTAAATGACATTCTGATATCCTCTGATGAAGGAAACTCCACTGTAATTATGTTGTTGGACTTAAGTGCAGCGTTTGACACCATCGACCATTCTATTTTACTGCACAGGCTAGAAAATGATGTTGGTCTTACAGGCACCGTGCTCGCTTGGTTTAGTTCTTACTTATCAAATCGATTCCAATATGTACAGAAATGTGCTGACAGTACTCCATTATACACAGAAGTTCAATATGGTGTCCAGCAGGGCTCAGTACTGGGACCTTTACTGTTTTCACTTTACATGCTTCCACTGGGATCTATCATTAGGAAACAATGTTAATTTTCACTCGTATGCAGATGACACCCAGTTATACCTTTCATTTAAATCAAATGAAGTTTCTCCAATGTTGTCTTTAATTAGTTGTGTTAGTGAATTAAAGGAGTGGATGAATAAGAACTACTTGTCTTTAAATACAGATTTTTTTTACTGAATCAGCCCGCAATCTAGGAGTTATCTTTGACTCTAGCATGTCATTTAAAGCGCATATTACAAAGTTGTCCAAAACATGTTTCTTCCATCTTAAAAATGTTAGGAAATTAAGGCGCTTTTTAAATAAACAGGATTCTGAGAAACTAATTCATGCATTTATCTCTAGTAGGATTGACTACTGCAATGCGGTGTTCACTGGATGTTCAAACTGTTCTTTATACAGCCTCCAGTTAATCCAAAATGCGGCTGCGAGAATTATTACAAGAACAAGAAAATACGAACACAACTCCATTTCTTAAATCCTTACACTGGCTCCCGGTTAAGTTTAGGGCAGATTTCAAAATCCTTCTTTTAACATATAAAGCATTAAATGGTCGAGGTCCGGCTTACTTGTCTGAACTTATCATGACTTACAAACCAGAGCGCACATTAAAATCTCAAGATGCCGGTCTGCTTATGATTCCAAGGATTAATAAAACAGTGGGGGGTCGAGCTTTTAGTTACAGGACCCCTAAACTGTGGACTGGTCTGCCTGCTACTATAAGAGATGCCCCTTCGGTCTCAGCTTTTAAATCCCGGCTGAAGACTCACTACTTCAGTTTAGCACACCCTGACTAGAGCTGCTGATTAACTGTACAGACTGCATCTCTGTTGTTAGTCATTATCACTAAAACATAAGTAACATGATAGTTAGAATCGGATACTAACCCTCACTTATTCTGTTTTTCTTCTCGGTACTCAAATGTGGCACTTGGTGCCATGGCCCACCTGCCAAGATATTTTGCCTGCCTAAGGAAAAGTCATCCCAGATGGAGGATCGCAGGAATCGTGGGAGAGAGAGGGGTCCTTTCATCGGATTGGCTGGCCCAGCACTGTTTCAGCTGTGGAATGGCCAAATGGGGGAGGCAGCTTGAAGGATGAGGTCTCCAGGACTCTATACAAATACAAATCTTATTATGGGATATATCTACTGTTAAATTCTGCTCTGTACTTCTAAAATTTATATTTTTTATTTCTTATTATATTGAGAAATTGTTCTGTGTACTGTACTGTATTGTATTGTATTGACCCCCTTCTTTTGACACCCACTGCACGCCCAATCTACCTGGAAAGGGGTCTCTCTTGAACTGCCTTTCCCAAGGTTTCTTCCATTTTTCCCTACTAGGTGTTTTTGGGAGTTTTTCCTTGTCTTCTTAGAGAGTCAAGGCTGGGGGGCTGTCAAGAGGCAGGGCCTGTTAAAGCCCATTGCGGCACTTCCTGTGTGATTTTGGGCTACACAAAAATAAACTGTATGTATTGTAAACATAGCTGGCCCTCAGTTATTTTTTGCCAGTAGTTGATCACACACCAACACCCCACAGAAATATCTTTCGGTGTAGGGATCTTGGGATAGTAGTTCTGTTAATTGTTTTGTATTCATGGTGTTTATTAATAGTCATACAGAACATTACATCTCTGACAACATCATTGAAATCAACCAAAGACTGCATATACTATTAGACTGACGGTCCACGGGAGAGGAACATGGAAGTGTAATTCAAATCTCATGTTTCCAGTTTTAAGTAATGAAAAATGATCACCTCATTCTTGATCGGGAGTTAGATCAAAAGTGAAAGAGTATATCCTTACGATATCTCTGAACGAGTGATAGACAGAGCTTGATCCTTCAAATGCTTACCAGTGGCCAATACCAGGTTAGAGTATTTTCTGCAACTGTTGCCGCTTGCAAAGTCTGGTTGAAAAGGTTTGGCCGGAATCTGTTCACCGTCCATGTACAGAGCTAAGAACTCTGCATCATTATGTTTGAAATTGAACAGATTCCTTGTATTGTCACACGGATGATTGACGACTTTAAGCCCCGCCCCAAAATATAAACATGAATATAAAAATATAAAAATAAATTTATGAAAATAAAATATGAAACTATGAAAATATGAAATATACCCCGTTCCTGGGGATTGGACCACCGTCATAATTGATCATCTCTAAACCCCACCTTTTAGGGTGGGTCTTTCGTAAACCGGACACCTATCACGCCCCATTAATAATACTCACACCCCAGAGGTACGCCTTTATCTCTCTAACCACCGATAGGGTTAGGGGTGAGGCGTGTCGCTCACCCCTGACTGTGGGAGGAGACAAAAGAACGCTCCTAAGAAACTGAAAGCAAACAGGGTGTCCAGAAGGACTGAGTTACGGGAACCACGCTTCAGCTCTGCCTGGTATGATTCTATCTGCTTTGAGTCGGGTACAGATAAAAAGAAATGCTGAGGGACAGCTCATGGTAGTGGTTTCCAAGAAGGAGCCTATCCTTCCAGAATATAAAGTGGCCGGTCACGAAGAGGGGGAGGAAGATCCAGAAAATGATAAAGGAACGAGTGAGTGAAATTCGTTTTTCTATAAGAGACTGGACTTTTTTTAAAGCTCTTATTCCAAATATTGATGAGGCTATTTATCAAGGAAAACTGTCCGACCAAATGAAAAGAATTAAGAAAATTAGAGGAGGAGTTTAGCTTGTTGAATAATTCATGCTCGGAGGAGGAGGAGGATGAAGAAAATTGGGAGACAACCGCCCCCTAAGTGAGTGGAGATAAATACAGGTGGTCTTTTTCATAGACTACATTAACCTAAAACACTATCAAGATTTCTTCAACTAACTACCCTACCGAAGCTGGTGCTAGCTGGGTCAGTTGTCTCCCTGTTCTCTCGGCCTCGGAGGCAGCAGAAGTCCTCAACACTGATGCGCTCCAAAGAACCGAGCTCCGGTGGTATGGAACATACGTCCGCCGCTGACTACCTGTTTTGGCCGGCTTACCCTCAAGCCAACACCGCCTACTCTACTCCCAACGAGATGATGGACACTAACCTACAACCCCGCTACTTTGCTGCAGATCAGGGGTCCATGTATAAACTGTGCGTACACACAGAAATGTTGTGTACGAACGTTTCCACGCTCAAATCGCGATATATAAAACCTAAACTTGGCGTAAAGCCACGCACATTTCCATGGTACCTCATACCCTGGCATACGCAAGTTTTCCGCTCGGTTCTGCAGACTGGCGGCACCCAGCGTCAAAGCAGTGCTACTGTTCCTGTATGGTTAGCCTTTCTTAGATCCACATTCCTTACGCGGCTTTATAAATACACTGAAATTAACTGCGGGCGGCACGGTGGTACAGTGGGTAGCACTGCTGCCTCGCAGTTGGGAGATCTGGGGACCTGGGTTCGCTTCCCGGGTCCTCACTTTGTGGAGTTTGCATGTTCTCCCTGTGTCTGCGTGGGTTTCCTCCGGGCGCTCCGGTTTCCTCACACAGTCCAAAGACATGAAGGTTAGGCGGATTGTTGATTCTAAATTGGCCCTAGTGTGTGCTTGGTGTGTGGGTGTGTTTGTGTGTGTCCTGCGGTGGGTTGGCACCCTACCCAGGATTGGTTCCTGCCTTGTTGGCTGGGATTGGCTTCAGCAGACCCCCGTGACCCTGTGTTCGGATTCAGCGGGTTGGAAAATGGATGGATGGATGAAATTAACTGCATATTGTTTATTAGTGTAATGCATCCGATTGTAATTAACCTGCAGCAATATAATGGGCCAGGGAATAGCCATAGTATTCCAAATACCATAACTGCTTTAGCATTGTTACTCACAGCACCTTCAGCTGCTCCCATTCAGGGTTGCCACAGCAGATCATCTTTTTCCATATTACTCTCACTGCACCACTCGGATTATTTATATCACTGTATCTGAGTGGGGAATCACAGCAGCAGCTGATTGGAAAGAGAATTATTGGTATACAGCATGAAGCAGACGCTGCCTCAGCCACAGCAAAACACTTCAAAACCTTTCCTTCTGTACGGACCTCGCGGTTCAGAAAAAGTTTCATCTCAAGAACTATAAATGCACTCAGTCCATCAAGTGCTCCTTGTAGAACTGTTTGTACTTATAAGTACAATTACCTCATTGTAAACTTGTACTACTTTTATAATATTGCACAACCTGCGCCACTTTATAAAGCGCGCATTTACATACGATGACGATATTTTTAAGATGAAATGGAGCAAAATATGTTGATTATACAGATAAAACTAACTTCATTTAAATAATCTAAATTGTTAATAATTAAACATGTGAGGACACGGTGCCGCAGCGCTAGCTAGTTCAGGGATTGTTCCTGCTTTATGTTGTATTCTTGCTGGTGCTGACGCGACACTGGAAGGATAGACGGATAGAATAATTAAACACATACTACGAAGATATTTCAATGTTCCTTAAAAGTTTTGAAGAATCTGCGTTCTAAGGTTACAGATGGTTTCACGTCTATTGCAGAGCTGAGTGTGGCAATTGGGCATTAGGAGAAAAAAGTAAGGACATGGAGGTTAGTACGTTTGAAAGAGACAGTACTTTTGTAATATATTATTTCATTGAAGTTCGCGCATGGCGCAGCAAGCTTCTTGCGTGAGACATGAACAAGCACTGCGCCACTGTTCCCATGTTTAATAACATGCTTTCATTCCTATCATTATGAACAAGATATCACGTATACATCTCAGTATTTTAATTATTCAGAGAGCTGTAATATCACGAATGCAATGGATTGTGTGTCCTGTTGGAGAAAGAGAAAGCCCGTTTAAGAAGCACGTAGTGATTCACACACAGAGCACAAAGAAGATCAAATACAGAACAAAGCATTTAACGTGCTACTTAAGTTACAATGGGATTTGAGAAACTAGTAAATTTAACGATTTTAAGATGAACTTTATGATGTTCTACTTTAATGGCAAAATAAACTACATGATAAAAGTGGAAATTGAGATTAAAATTGACATTTCGTGCATTTTTCCCCCCCACTGTGTGCCTATTTTTTTGTCTGTACCCTAATAATCTTTCATATGACACTCCGACTACGACACGCCTTTTCACGGCGACTTTGATATGCGACTTTTTTTTTTTTTTTTTTATTTCGTGCACTGTGCGACTTTGTGAACTTGAGCTTGAGTTTCTCCGACACTCTGTCACTTGATCAACCTCCTTTTGTTATTTACATCAAAGTTTAAACCAATAAATAGTACATTGTTCCTTTGCCTCTACTTGGTATCCATTGAAATTCTTATATTTTCCCCTGTGCTTTTCCCATTGTTTTTTCACAGAAGGCTGAGCTTAAGGGCTATTTATATTGATTTGCATATTCAAAGAGACGCAATTCTGGGAGGAGTTGGGGCGGGACAGAAGGCGCGTGCATGTGCATTAAATCCCGATCAGCGTGAAAAGTATGTAGCGGAAGAATGTGGAAGTTTGCGTACGTACAGATTCCTGCATCTGGATTTTTCTGTGCGTACGCACACATTAACATGGCGTTAGCACAAAAACGTGATAGTGCAAGTTCTACACACGGCCTTATACATGAGGCCCCAGATGTCGACAACCAACGATGTGTTTTGGTTGGGTAACAACCAGCACCCCGCCGGCTATGTTCCTGATCAAGCATGTTGGTCTATGAAACAGACGGTGCCCACCGATTGCCTGTTTTGGCCTGACAACATCGTACCTAACTCCGGGTACTCTGATCCTAACAACTCTCCTTCAGACCCGCCGTCTTGGCCGGATCTTCTGATGCCCTCAAATGACCAGATCTATTAGCCTGAGACTCAGTTACCCACCCCTAATGATATGTATTGGCTGGACAGTCTCCTGGAGAACCGTATAGTACCTGACCTTTTTGTCCCTGCTGAGGATTGTCTGGGGAGCCTAATGGGTGCTGAGGATAGCCATGTGGCAAGAAGAGGCTGTAGACGAACTGGTAGAGGCTCTGTCCGCTTGGAAGACATCGTCCCAGGATGCCGATTATGAGGGCATGGGCCTTGAACAAACTGATGGACCCCTGGCTGAAACACTTCGAAATTGATCAAGAGTTTGATTGCGGCTCTGCTGGACATAGTCGACCGGGACCAAAAAAGCACCTGTCAAGGTTGTTTGATAGATCACCCCAGCCAGACACAGCATGTGTGTCTGTTTGAGCCATGACTCTGTTTATCGGGTTAGCCGCTTTCAAGAGGTTCTGGCTGTTTTCTGCAAACCGTGGCTCAGGAGCCTGGTCATAAAGCGAGTGGGTTGCTTCAACATCTTTCCGTCTTTTCACAAGGTTCATGCATTTGTTCAAAATGCTGTAGACGATCTGGAAAATGAACATTCTATTAATGTGGCTATTGTACAATCCTTTCACAACATGGATGATCCCTCTTACTCAAAAATACGTGAAATAGCTGATGCTTTCTCTAAAAGGCATTTTCTGTACCTGACATGACCGATGCACCTTTGGGGTTTTACGGGGAATACGACATAGAAAAATCAGATGAAGTGTCTGAACTCAATGTACCTGTGCTATAAAATGTTTTAATAATGTTTTTAATCATGCCGTTTTGAAAATTACCAATAAAGCATCATTTGATTTTTAGACCATTGACATTTTTCTTTCACCGTCACCGATGCAGGGTTACATGAAAAAAGTTTATTATAACCCAGTAAATCCTGGGGGAAGAGACTCTTTGAAAAGAGCTTGAAGTTTCATGTTAGAAAAGTAATGACCAACAGGTGGCGGATTGGTTATCTGGTCACTATGCTTATACAATTCACAAACCCGCTAGAAGGCATTTTAGGAGAAATAAGGTTTATATATCCGATATAGACTCGCAATGGCAGATGGATTTAGCGGACATGACATATGTGTCTGAGCATAAATCGGGGTTATAAATATTTGTTAACCTGTATCGATATACTAAGTACGCATGGGTACGGCCCCTGAATAAAATGGGTAAGGAAGTGACAAGAGCCTTCCAAGACATTGAGTGCCAGACAAACTCCAAAGAAGTTCCAGACCGATAAGGGGAAAGAGATTTTCAACCGAGATTTTCAAAAGTTGTTAAAGATGATCGGAATAAACATTTCACCACAGGAAACGAAAGGCCTCCGTGGTGGAGAGATTTAACCGCACACTAAAATCTAAAATGTGGAAATATTTCAGCGCGTATAATACGAGAACCTACATCGATAAACTGCCGGATCTAGTATACTCTTACAACAAAAGTTATCATCGAAGCATAAAAATGGTTCCTTCCAATGTAAACATGTTAAATTCCTGGAAAGTTTTCAAAAACTTATATGGCATAGCCATCCCCCCGGGTCCACTGTTTAAGTTCAAAGTAGGAGATACAGTTAGGGTGTCTAAAACCAGACATCCTTTTCAGAAAGGTTAAGAACAAACATTTTCAGATGAAAATGAAACTATGTATCTGAACTTGTACCTAGGGCACTGGTGGTGTACAAACTAAAAGACTACGATGGTGAAGCGATCGTAGGATCCTTGTACAACCCTGAATTACAGAAAATTAAAGTCGAAACCACAGACGTTTACAGGATCGAAAAAATACTGGCTGGGAAAGTTAAGAATAAAAAACGACTCATTTTAGTCAAATGGCTCGGCTGGCCAGAAAAATTTAACAGCTGGATACTGGAGAGCCAAGCCGAAGATGTTCAATAAAATCCAGAACACTCCTAATCAACTCTTCATTCTCTAGTGGTATACGATGGAGCACAAAAGTTTTTTTGTGACACTACTAAGCAACGCTTCCTCAGACATTTTCCCCTAACAATTTCCAATTTCACGATGAAGCTTGCTTAACCCATAGAATTAGAAGGTTCGTGGGAAGTCGGTCTTGCTGAAATTCAGTACCAAAATAAGTGGAATACCATAGACAAACCGGATAACGAATTCTACATTTCAGCTCCGGGGGTAAAAAAATATTACTACATTCCATGTGAATATTACGAAGGTATTCACGACCTACTGTCTTATGACTTCAAAAACCTTAAGCCTACCCACTTTGACAGATGTCGCAGCTGGATTTGTCCCTTCTGAGAACCCTGCGAAATTCAGTTATAATGCTGTGGAAAGAAGAGTCTGTGGTACTGGGTGAAAAGGATGAAACTATACGCTTAAAGGACAGCTGGGTTGAATATTAGGAGCGCATCCTGATCAGACTCGTTAGGTGTTGAACTTACTGGGCACCTTTCCCCGCTAACATCAGGGCCGGCTTTTACACATTGTATGTGTATGGGGATATGGTATCTCAGAGAGTCGGAGACAGCTACAGTGTTTATAAAATAAAGCCACGTATCGTGAGCTTATAGCTTATAAAATCATTAATGTAAAAAATATATTTCATATTTTTATAGTTTCATATTTACATAAATTTTTATATTTTGGGGCGGGGCTTAAAGTCAATCATCCGTGTGACAATAGCTGTCTGTATAACTGCTTTCAACGTATATACTTTTATCTACATTCCTTTGAGTGAAAGGCACCGTAAACAGGTCCAGTTCAGATTTGACACATTCTTCGGACATTGTGTACGAAAGTCATCTTCTCGTAAAAAAATGTCTTTTTGCTTGCATTAGTCTTGTTCTTCTGGCAACGTTTAGAAAAATGCCATAAAAATAGTGAGCTTTACATTTTTAACTGGCGGGGCATTAAGCGACCCCGGTGGTCTCTTGCGTTTGGTCTTTCTTATTACCATCAAGCCCACTCCCTCCTGCTTTTCTGACTCCTCCAGCAACACTGGATATTGCCCCGGTGACCACATCTTTTACAATATTTTTAGCAGCGGATTCGATATGTGGTTTTGCAATAGCAAAGCCATTTTTCAGGAGAGGTAAAGCTCTTCTAAACAACCCTCGAAATATACCTCCAATCCCCCCACCATACATTACAGGTTAACGTAGTCTATGAAAAAAGACCTCTGTATTTATCTCCACTTACTTTGGGGTGGGTGTTTCCCCAATTATCTTCCTCCTTCTCTGAGCATGAATTAACACACAAATTTCTTCCTCCTCTGAAAACAATGGCTACAATTTTCTTTTAATTCTTTTCATTTGGTCAGACAGTTTCTTGATAAATGCCTCAATATTTGGAATAAGATTTAAAAAAATCCTTTTATAGAAAAATGAATTTTATTTACTTGTTCTTTTATCTCATTTTCTTGATACTCATCCCCCTCTTCATAACCATCCTCTCTATTCAGGAAGGATAGGCTCCTTCTTGGAAACCACCACAGTGAGATGTCCCAGTGCATTTCTTTTTACTTCTACCCGACTCAAGGCACAATTAGAATCGTACCACACTGAGCTGAATCGAGGGTCCCGTAACTCAGGCATTCTGGAAACCCTGTTTGTTTTCATTTTCTTAGGAGCATTCACAAGACCATCCATTCTATCTGCTTTTGTGTGTCGCTGCGTTTTCACTAAATGCCTAGAGTTTTATACAAGGACTCTTTCGTCTCCTACTGCAGCCGGGTGGTGTGACACGCCTCTCACCTAACCCTATAGGTGGTTAGAGAGACAAAGGCGTACCTCGTGGGTGTGGGTATTAATGGGGTGTGATAAGGGCTCGGTTTACAAAACAACCAGGGTTTATAGCTTGTCAATTATGACGTGGTCCACCCCTTCATTACCCCTCCCCCACCTATAGGGGCGGAGGATATTTCATAAATTATATTTTCATATTTTGGGGCGGGGCTTAAGGCCATCAATCATTCAGACCACCCCCTGTGACTGTTCCTTTCTGATAGTACTACTACTGTGCAACATCCAGCTCAGATCTGCCAAGTTGTCAGAGTGCACAAGTACAGTTCACATGTATAAAGTTTGTATATAAACACTCCGCTTACTGTAAAGTGGTCACCTGTCCATAGACTGCATTCTTAAAATGGAGAAAGAAACATGTGCAACATCCACCTCAGATCAGGTAATTTGTCAGAGTGCACATATAATGTGAACTGTTTAGTGGGTAACTGTCCATAAACTATATTCTCAAAAACAAGAAAGAATCAACACAAGTGCAACATCCACCTCAGATCTTACGCATTTATACTCTGGCACAGTTGCCACAAGGTTTGTGTGCAGTCAAGTTGGTTGGCATAAAGCTTTGTGCTCAGGAATAGCTGGCATAAGTGTTGCAAAAGTGAGTAGGACCCATGTAGATGCCAGGCCATTCAATCTGCTTTGGGATTAGAATGAAAAGATGGTCTCTATCAGTGTCCATATTAAAATCACTCTATGTGCTGTACATAAATGCCACAGAGGAGGTGCTAAAGTGAAATATTTAGATTTCTATGTAAATTCATGCAAGAGTAAGTGTGTTTTTGCTAAAAGGCTTGGTTTCTCCCATCTCGATAGAAATAAACCTCCTTTGAACCTGTAACTTTACATAGCTATGAAGTACCTCCCAGGTCAGCCACAGATAATCCTGGGTGCTGTTCACACTCCATGTCCACCTGTGAGGTCTTCTACCTTTCAAAATCTTTGTGGCAAAGAGACTAAAATTAACGTACATTTGCAGCCCTGTCAGCCGTCTTTCATCCTGGGATTAACGTTCACATCTTAAATGGGTTCAGGATGGTGCTCATGCCAGGTATTGTTTTAGGCTCGCCCATCGTGGTCTTTAAATTTGAGACCCCTGGCACATTTGCTCATAACACTATCATACTGTCCACAGGAGACCAAACATCTTTGGGAGATAACAAATGGCTTCAAGTGCTGTTTCTATTGCAGAGTCCAGATGAGTTCTCTTTAAGCATTATAATCTACTTCACTTTGTGGTTACCTCGCCATTTTTGTTTTGAATTTGTGGGTTTAAATTGTTGTTTCTATTTCTCATCTTATCCTTTCAGGAAACCAGTTAGGATTCCACATGTATGCCCTTACTGCGAGAAGCCCCAGGCCACTCTGTCCACCTCAGAAGGTGGTGCCTAATGAACAGTTCCAATGATGAATTGGAGGAAGTTGACAATGCTGCAAAAGAAACCACACAACTCCTGCTCTGGCACGGAAGGATTGTTGATTTCAGAGATCTGCAGGCCAACATTTCTAATGGAGGGGAGCTGCGTCAGGTGATGGAATTCTTATAAATCTGGACTTATAATCCATAATGTCACACTGGCTTTTTGTTCCTCAAAGTCAAGGAAGTTTGCATCTGCTCCAGCCTCTGCTGAACTGGAACAGCCTTCAACATCTGGTATGGCTGCCTCTGCATATACAGAGAGTCACGAGGAGGAAGATGTGGTGGATGACCCTTTCTACCAAGAGGGAGTACTTTTTAAAAACCATGTACATTTTCATGATTAAACACAAGCTGCACACAGTGGCCAATAAACTGTCATTGGATATTTTAAATATTAAAAATTTTTCTTTTTGTATCAACAGTACAGAGGGACCAAAGTGGAGCAGTGAAGTCCAGAAGATGGGGAGGCTGGGGCTTTACCAGAAACACAGCTCAGGTTAACCTCTCAAGGACTTTGAGGTATCTGAAGGTCCACCACCAGATGAAAAACCTAGCAAGAGGTAAAAGTAGTGGCCCATTCAAAACCTTGCTGAGTATTACATTAATAAGGATAATATCACTTATTTTTCCATTGTATCCAGTGTGACAGTCTCCCGGTTCCGGTTTCACATTGATGAAAACAAGGCAATCATCAATTTTATCCATGACATTGAAAAGACCAGGGCATACTTTCTGAAGCTTCATCAGGCTGGGCTCACCTTCCAGACAGTCATGAATTACAAGAAGAGTGTGAAACTGTTCACCACACTCCTTTGCCAGACCAACTTCACCCTGCAGAACCCGGAGAAACACAATCAGATCAAGATGTACGTGGACTACTTCAATCACATGCAGAAGACCTTCTCCAAACAGGTTTCAAAGGAAATTGCAGCAAAGAGATATGCCATTTCTTAATCTGTCACACATCCTCACTTTTACGTTCATGAACTTATCATGCTCTGGTCATTTGAAGCTTAAAGATAACCATGTATATATGTGTGTGTTTTTCTTTCATCCGTTTAGATACCGACAGATAAATGCTGTTCTGCCAACACCAAGGGAATGCCACCTCATTTTCAATGTGTCAAAGAGAAACTTCCAGTGTTCTCCAAATTTGTGTGATGGGCCAACATCCCAGGAGGAGCACCTACTGGTTCTTTACTATTTAGAAGCAGTTATCCTTCGCCACCTTCAGAGACCTGGGATAGTGAAGAACAGGACAGTAAGATGTCCTTTGTATTTCATGTATGCCCAAGCTGATATTTTATAGTGGCACATTGAGTGTAACTGACATTCCTCTTTTTATCATTCTAGGTGTCAGAGTGGGTAACAGTAAACAGGAGGGCCTTAAAGTCGGTCAAGAAGAGAAGATTTGCCATCGTCGGGGTGAAGGAGCACAAAAAAATGTACTCAACAGTTGGGCACTCTGGCACTAGATCAAGAGGAGGAGCAGGTATATAAACAGTGTGATCCAATGTGGACCTCGATGTATGGTCACAGACAGAACGAGTACACAGCAGGGAACTCTCCGAGGTTGACAGTACAACTTGCTCATTGTGACTTTTCTTCTATCTTTGCAGTGGCTTGGATTTGTATTTCAAAAAAAATACGACGCATTTATGTAAAGGAATGGCATCTACTGGCTGAGGACGACCCTTCTAACAGGTTTTTTTCTATCCACCACTGGCAAATCCTACTTACAACCCCTCTAATGATGTCAATCGTTTACACCAAAAGTGTCACCAAAAAAAAAAAAAAAAAAAAAAAAAAAAAAAAACACCTTTGTTTAAATGAAAATATGGAAATCTGTTTTTAACCATGTGCTTACAGGTACAAGATCAAGGAGATGACCACTGGTGTGGCCAGGAGGGTCCTGGAAACAGCAGGCATGAGATCCTGCAATGACATTGACAAGAGCACAGTGGCTGAATACCTGGCCTATAGTAATGCTATGGCAGAGAAGCATTGCCATCTTGCCCAGCTGGATACCATCACCAGAGGAAAGCTCATCATACAGACCCTGATGAGTGAGAGTAGCTCAGAGCAAGTTGAATTGATGATTGACCTTTTAAAACATACTTCCATATAATTCAGTGATTTTCTTTGGATTCTGTGTCTTAATTTGTTTTTCTTTACAGATGTGAGAAGACCTCAGCCAGGAGCAGAGGGGTTGCTGCAGCCTTCAACGATAAGTTGGATGAGCAACAGGCATTTGAAAATCTTGTGCAATTTTCAGTGACACTGATAGTGAAGTCCACAAGAAGAAGCAGAGGAAGGTGTTCATTAGGATGCATGACAGGATGTGTTATGACCGTTGGAGAGATGAGCAGAAAGCCCTTCGGTGCCACCACAGTCTTTGTAAGTTTTCTTCTATAGTTCCTGTCCTTAAACTAGACTATTGGTAATAACCATTATTTCATGAATTGTGAGAGTCAAAGTAACATTTCTCTCTCCTGTTTTCCAGCATATTTCTGCAGAAGACAGCCTACCCTTAATTGTGTGGAGAAGAGGATTGCTCAGCAAGGGTGGACAACCAACATCCCTTCCGCTACCAAGATCCATGACATGTGGAAGCATTAAGGATCCATAGAGGACATGCCACAAGACAAACACATTCGGCGGTAAGTCTCCAGGCAGAAACGGAAGGGACTGGTTGTCTAACACCCCAGGAAAAGGAAGAGGATTTTACACGAGCCGAAAAATCCAGAATGAGAAGGTAGTCTGTGACTACTACAGAAGCAACATCAGCCGCAGGGAAGAAGAAATGAAAAATAAAAGATGGAGGCTGGCGAGATGGGCTACCTCTTTTGCAAGAACGGAAGACAGGAGACCTTCTGCATGGATGACCAGACTTTTCCATATTCATTTCACCTGGATATGGAAACATTTGGTCATCTAATCAAACAAACACTTGTCAAAATGAGCCAAACTGCAGCCCCAGTGTTTCATCAGACACTGGAGAGTGACCGAGGGATGTTATTCTGTTCATTGCAAACAAGGACATTGGAGCAAACAAAGAACTCCTGTTCGATTGCTAGGTAAAGTAAACCTTTCAAAGGGCAAGGAATGGACCTGGACTGGCTGTGACCATTAAAAAAAAAAAAAAAAATCGCCGTGAGAATCACTGAAAAATAAAGGACTTATTTACTTTATTTTCTTTGTACTCTTTTTGAATTGTTTTTCTATTGTTGTAACTTTCTTTTGGTGCTTTGTTCAATAAAATATTCTAAATACATGAATGCTTTTGTAGTTAATATTTTAAGTGTTGGTGTCAAGGAACGAGTATGGGGAGTTTGGCCAGTTTTTTGGCCTGATGGTGCGAGGTTCATAGTTTAGTCCAGTTAACCTCCACTGTGTCATTCACTAAAGAGTCAGGCGAAATAGCTAGACTTTGATTGCAAGTCACCATTCCCATGTTATTCCTAGGACATTTTCATTAATCAAGAACAATAAAGTCGGAGGTTCAAAGACAATTAGATACCATCATAGTTCCAACCATAAAAAATGACAACTGGTGATCCGGTGGAGATATTCTCATGACCCGCCGGGCAGCTAACCAGGAAACCAAAGTTTTTCAGTTGGGCGTTGGAGTATGGTTGCAAAGGTGAAACAAAGGAATTGATGGAAGGGCACTACCAGGAGTGGAGCCTGAGGCTTAATTTGACTCACCACGGGAAACCTCACCCAGCCTGGACACGGAGAGGATTGACAGATTGATGGCTCTCTCGATTCTGTGGGTGGTGGTGGTGGTGCATGGCCGTTAGTTGGTGGAGCGATTTGTCTGGTTACTTCTGATAACGAATGAGACTCCCTCCTGCTAAATAGTTATGTGACTTCTTGGAGAGACAAGTGGCTTTCCTTTAGATTTGGAGAAAATTGGCAAAAATTGTGGTCTCATTTGTATATATAAAGCAAATGTGCAGTAATGGATGTATACAGCGAAATACTGAAATGACGCTAAAATTGCATATCAAATGTGCAGCAGGATTTCCTGAGTGCATTGATCACCGAGCCATTGCAGAGGAACTTGTGAATTTGGCGAAAATTGCCAAAACCGATGGTCTTATTTGTATATATGCGCAAGAAATGTGCAGTAACGGTTGTATAGATAAATTGATGAAAAAAATCCTAATCATACACAAACTGCATATTAAAATGTAGATCAGCAAGACCCTTTACATTGATATGTTAGCAATTGCTAAGTTACAGATTTGGAGAAATTTGGCAAAAACTGCAATATTTTTGGTAATACTGAAACGGTCATATAGTCTTGGACGTAGCAAAATGTTGAAAAAAGTAGAAAAATGCATAAAAAAGGCATTAAAATATAGAGGGGGATGTTGACTTTCCGTTGAAGTCTGTCACATTGGTGAGGATGGTGTAGTTTTAGAGATAAATGCCAAGAACTAATCTGAATTCCTCGCAATATTTGAATTGGACATGGGCACATGCTGAGTAAATGTTACCAAATATCATGTCGTTCAAAATTCACCAAACTGGTAATGTGAACATTAGAGAGTTGGCTCAAGTTAGACAGTTTGGAGACAAACTCAGTAATGCGAGATTGTGTTTTGGACACGTGCAGAGAAGAGATACGGAGTATATTGGGAGAAGGATGCTAAGGATAGAGCTGCCAGGGAAGAAGATATTGGGCCCCTGTGAACTGGTTTGATCACTATCTGTTGGTTTTCAATTTATTCCCTCAAAGCATTCCTTTCTCCTTTTGTCAAGTTATGCTTTTCGTCATTTCTTGCTTCCAACTCCTTTACATCCCAGTATTCCATGGTCTCACTTTGATTTTCTTTGTTCGTTTAAAGTCAATGTATTAAGTTCCATAAGGTCCTTAACCAATTCCTCACCATTCAAGGTAAGTATATTTAAGTACCATTTGGGCCTTCTCTTATACCTTTCCTCCTCCAGGATGAGATTCTGACCTCCTCTCTATAGGTTTCCTGTATACCACAATGCATTTCTTTCCATACTCCTGTTTATGGTTAAGACCTGTGATGGTTCTTTCAATTTATGGTTGTTTTATTTAACATTGGGATCACATAGTGGATTGTTAGGTTTAGAATTAGAATTGTGTGATGGCCCCTGAAGATCTAAAGTATGGCACAAATTTCTCCCTTAATCTTTTCCATTGATATCTCCCCATTTTAGTCCCAGAGGACTAAAATTTATGGTCTGTAGTTAAGTTAATGGCATTTGTGATTAATCTTCAAATATGGTTTCTTTTCATAAGGACTCCTCCACTTATCACATTATTAACTGGCAACTCTTTACCACCCTAATCAAAATTTTAATTCACTTTTCTAAAAATTATTCTTATAACAGCCCATCACCCTTATAAAAGGTTAACTCTCACTCTGCATCTCATTTTAATCCCAGTTTAATTTATCCTTTTAAAATTGTTAGATTGTTCTTGAAGGATTTGTAAAATGAGTTGCAACCCATTTCTTGTATTTGCTTCCTAAAAGAAAGAACTGAAGGTTTTACCAAGAAGACCATTTTATTGCAAGTCTTTAAAATGTCTTTGGTGGTTTATCTTTAAAAAGTGCACCATTAATAATTCCCAAATGGATTTTTGAGGAGAATCCATTTTTCTTGTAAGTGGCTTAAGATACAGTATAAACCCATTAAAAACAACCCTTATTTCTTTGAAAAAGTAAAGAAACAGCTATAAAACCATTAAGTGTAAGTTCACCCATTAAAAAAAAAAACATTTCGTCCTAAGAAACAAAATCCCCCCCCCAAAAAAAAAAAAAAACCCTCTTATGTTCCTTCTTTCAGTCTTATCTTACATTTCTTAGACACAAGTATTCACATTTTAGTTTCTTCAAGATCCCCCCTTCATTTAGCTTGAAAACAAACTAATTAGGTTTTAGTTAGAAGGTAACCCAGATAACAATATTCATCACCAAACCTACAAACGGCCTTCCTTTCAGACCAACTACATTTATAAAAATTTGTCAAGTCCAAGTCAAGTCTTACACAGAACATCAATGTCTTAGAAGTTAAGCTTTTTATTATTTCTTTTTAACGAAAAAACTCTTTGGTTGCTCCATTTTTCTCTTACAAATATATATAAAAATAAATAAATAAATAAAACATAAAAATGAACACACAATACCCCTGCTTCTTTTCTCTAAACCCACTCCTTTGAAAATGGCTGCTCCTCTCTCCAAGGGCTTTATAAAGAGCTCTGTCTCCCTTCAGGTGTCTGTGTAACGAGCTCCTTAAGTGCCAATTCAGTTCTTAAAGTGATCTCCACCACATGGGACCTTTCTCTTTATTCATAAAAGCACACGTTCCCCCTTTTTGTTTTTAATGGAGAGTAATAAGAAACCCGGTCAGTATAGGAAACAAGTGTTCTCGTCTAATAAGTGCCAAAGTAATACATTTCAAACCAAAATTACAACTACAAATTATAAAAAATATATATTTCACTATAATGTGATAACAAAACACAATCCAGTAAATACATATAAGTGGTTTGTTTTCTCAGATATTTTTCATAAGCATGCTCTTTATAAACGAATATTCCAACAAAAATCAAATCATATATTTTATTATATTTCCATTCTTCCTTATGTCCTCAATACCATCACATCTATATTTTTTAATTCATAACTAAATTAATAGGCCTAAAAATTCTTTTTACTCTACTTATGCCCAAGTGATATAAAAACACCATTCTGAACCTTTCAGCTCACACCTTCATTTCATCCCTACGGAATTATCATCTCCAACCTTTTCAATCAATTTTATTCTCAATATATTTTTCTCCAACTTTGGTTCATTACGAGTCATGACGTTCTTATCTTTGTGATAGAATTTTATTTCAACTTTTACTTTTTGCTTGTCTGTCCCATTCCTTCCTGTGTTGTTATTTGGAATTCTTAGTTAAAGTAAGATAATGAATGCTGCTGGATCTTTTTTGCAGTTTTGTGCAATCAATATATTGTTCAATATGGTGTCCCGCAGGGCTCAGTACTGGGACCTTTACTGTTTTCACTTTACATGCTTCCACTGGGATCTCTTATTAGGAAACATCATGTTAATTTTCACTCGTATGCAGATGACACCCAGTTATACCTTTCATTTAAATCAAATGAAGTTTCTCCAATGCTGTCTTTAATTAGTTGTGTTAGTGAATTAAAGGAGTGGATGAATGAGAACTACTTGTCTTTAAATACAGATAAAACAGAGATGTTAATTGTTGGAGGGAATGATGCTGATCACAACAATATTTTGTCATCATTTAACTCAGTGGGAATCCCAGTCAATTTTACTGAATCAGCCCGCAATCTAGGAGTTATCTTTGACTCTAGCATGTCATTTAAAGCGCATATTACAAAGTTGTCCAAAACATGTTTCTTCCATCTTAAAAATGTTAGGAAATTATGGCGCTTTTTAAATAAACAGGATTCTGAGAAACTAATTCATGCATTTATCTCTAGTAGGATTGACTACTGCAATGCGTTGTTCACTGGATGTTCAAACTGTTCTTTATACAGCCTCCAGTTAATCCAAAATGCGGCTGCGAGAATTATTACAAGAACAAGAAAATACGAACACATAACTCCAGTTCTTAAATCCTTACACTGGCTCCCGGTTAAGTTTAGGGCAGATTTCAAAATCCTTCTTTTAACATATAAAGCATTAAATGGTCGAGGTCCGGCTTACTTGTCTGAACTTATCATGACTTACAAACATGAGTGCACATTAAGATCTCAAGACGCTGGTCTGCTTATGATTCCAAGGATTAATAAAATAACAGTGGGAGGTCGAGCTTTTAGTTACAGGGCCCCTAAACTGTGGACTGGTCTGCCTGCTACTATAAGAGATGCCCCTTCGGTCTCAGCTTTTAAATCCCTGCAGAAGACTCACTACTTCAGTTTAGCATATCCTGACTAGAGCTGCTGATTAACTGTACAGACTGCATCTCTGTTGTTAGTCATTAGCACTTAAACATAAGTAACATGACAGTTATAATTGGATACTAACCCTCACTTATTCTGTTTTTCTTCTCGGTACTCAAATGTGGCACTTGGTGCCATGGCCCACCTGCCAAGTTGTTTTGCCTGCCTAAGGAAAAGTCATCCCAGATGGAGGATCGCAGGAATCGTGGGAAAGAGGGGTCCTTTCATCGGATTGGCTGGCCCAGCAATGTTTCAGCCGTGAAATGGCCAAATGGGGGAGGCAGCTTGAAGGATGAGGTCTCCAGGACTCTACACAAATCCAAATCTTATTATGGGATATATCATCTACTGTTAAATTCTGCTCTGTACTTCTAAAATTTATATTTTTTATTTCTTACTATATTGAGGAATTGTTCTGTTCTGTGTACTGCACTATATTGTATTGACCCCCTTCTTTTGACACCCACTGCACGCCCAACCTACCTGGAAAGGGGTCTCTCTTTGAACTGCCTTTCCCAAGGTTTCTTCCATTTTTCCCTACTAGGTTTTTTTTGGGAGTTTTTCCGTTGTCTTCTTAGAGAGTCAAGGCTGGGGGGCTGTCAAGAGGCAGGGCCTGTTAAAGCCCATTGCGGCACTTCCTGTGTGATTTTGGGCTATACAAAAATAAACTGTATTGTATTGTATTGTATCACTGATATTCAAAATCTCTTTCATTAACTTTGAGATGGATCCATAGTCATCCTTAAAAATATAATGAATGTATTGTAACATCTCTCTCTGTTTGTCACATAAATCTTGACTGAAATTAAAATGATGTCTGCTCTCAGGAAGGTTCTTTTCTGCACTTCTCTGTAGTGCCTGAATGTGTTTCTTTATTATATTTTGAGTTACATGTCTCTATCATTAAGACCCATCGATAAAATCAAAGTATGTCGTTCTTCATTTGGCTCTAGCTTACCAAAATCTTTTCTGGATGTTAAAATTTTGACCCTGGAAAACTATCAATTTGTAAATCATGGTGGGTGTAAGATGTTATTTTACTCAAGTTAGAATCACACACTATTATAATCATTTTTAAGGGCAAAGTTACAAAGTTCTATTGTTTTGATGATTTCTCTCATGCACAATTGGTTTATGTAACGTACCAGTTGTATTATTTCTTTCCTCCTCAATTTGAATGTCTCTAATATTCTGTTTTTGTCTTTCAGGTACAATTCCTCCTACTGCTCTCCCCTCTATATGAAGTAGATCCAGACAACATTCTCCTCAGTAAGTAAGAGTCTTTTCCCTTTCGTCTCTTATTAGTTCAGATATCTATTTTCTAGCTCCTTTCCCTGATCTCCCTGTTACTCCTGTCTTTCTTCTCCTTAATGTTTTTCTTTGTTTTTTAGAGTTTGGTGTATTAAGTTCCATACAGTCTTTGACAAAGTCCTCATCCTCTGAGGTAACACTACATTTTGTGTTCTTTCTGGGCCTTCTCTTATATGTTTCTTCTCTGTTAATGAGCTGTTTTTCCATTTCAACCTAAACCTTCAGGATCAGACTGTGAACTTATTAGCCAAAGATTCTCTGTTCTCCATATCACTTAATAGAGTCCCTCCCAAGTTGTTAAACATTTTATTAAAATCTGGTCTCTCTATAAAAGGATTCATTACAAGTTTCCACTCTTCTAAATTAATTTGCTTATCTCCATTCTGATCGGGTCACACCTTTGATTTTCATAACCTACTAAATCTCAAGCCACTTTCCAAATCGTTTAACTCCAGATTAATTCTCTCTCCATTAGATTCCCAAACCCCTTCAACTTCTATACATTTCAAGTCACTTTCCAAGTTTTTATCTCTATTCTCCTCTTCCTCAGGGTCAAAATCTTGTAATAGAGTTTTCCATTTAGGATTTTGAAAATAATCCCCACAATGAGGCTATTCTACCAACTTCTTATGTTTAGGGCTTTGAATTAAGAGTTGAATTACAGTAGTGTCTGTAATGAGTCTTTCAGATCAGGTTTATATGGTGAAATTCTAAAATTGGGGCTTCATAGTGGACTTATAAATTTAAAATTAGGGTTTTGTGGTGTCTCCCTGAGAGCCAAAATATCGGACAATTATTTAGAATTATGTCTTGTCTTGGGATATGACAACTGGGACCCTGGGGTAGACTTTCCAACTCGAGACCCCATAGTGGATGTACATTAACCCTTCTGTGCCCTGAATGTATTGCTAATTGTGAAGAATTCCTTTTTTCATGCTGCACTATAATTTGTACTCTCTCATTCGTCTTTCTTTGTTTACACTAATAGCCATTCTGTCTAAAGTTCTGCATTAGAGTCCCATCTACCGAACTATCACCTTTTCCATCCTGCAAGGCTCCCCTATCTCCTTTACTAATCCCTTGACTATTTTCCCTTTCCTTGTTTACCTATTGTTCATCCAAATAAAATGATATTTGTGGTAAATCTCTTAATGATTTTTTTTGTAATTCCTTCTCTTTTTGTCCCATGATTAATCAACAGCTCTGCTGTTTTATATCCTTAAATAAATGTTCATCCACCTTTCTTCTAAAATTATTCTTATACCATCCCACTGCACTTAAGAAAGGTAACTCACTTGGCAATAAAATGTAGAGAAATGTCAAGAAAAATGACACCTTTTATTGACTAACTAAAAAGATTACAATATGCAAGCTTTCGAGGCAACTCAGTTCTCTTGTTCAGGCAAGATGTAAAGGAGCCTGAGTTGCCTCAAAAGCTTGCATATTGTAATCCTTTTAATTAGCCAATAAAAGGTGTCATTTTGCTTGACTTCTCCCTACATTCATAATGACTAACGTGGTACAACACCCTAATACTATTGGCAGTAATATGAAATCTATGGCAAAGCTATTAAATGTAGCAATGTACTACATAAGACTACAAAATACCAACAAAAGTCAAGAAGAAATAACTTTCATGACCAAGGGCCTCAATCATGAATTAAAGAGAAAGAGAGTACTTTAACACTGAAGTCTAAATGCCAAGATAGTATTTTTAGAGGTGACTCACTTATTAAGCAATGACCAGTTTTGATTGCAAAGAGAGTGCTCTGGCCAAATTTTTCACTCCAGTTATACAAAGAAAACCAGGGGTCTGGGAATCTTAATACACAGAACTATTGCATTTGTAGTGTCTGATCAAATATCTGATTCTGAAGTGTGATTTATGATGGTGACAAGAAATTTAATACTAAAATGATTTTGATTAATATCTATGCAACTAACATGGATGATAGAGCTCTCTTCCAAAATGTATTTGCATCTATCCCTAATGTAAACACTTACAAAATTACTCCTTCTTCTCACCTGTACATCATTGTTACTCAAGAATGATTTCCTCATTGACAATCATTTTTTGCCCACTATCAAATCTTGTAAGCTATTGTTATCTCTGACCATCCCCTTTTATCATGGCCCTTATATTACTGCATTCTACACACTCATCTCATAGCTGGCGTATTATACCCCTGTCATTAGCTGTTGAGAACTGTACAGAATTCATATCCAAGCAAATTGATTATGCCTTTGATACAAATGCATCTCAGCAGTTATACTCTGGGAATCTCTGAAGGTTCTCTTAAGAGGACAGATTATTTCATAGACTTCTCACAAAAATAAATTGGAAACCAAGAAGCCATCTGAGTTAATCTGTGAAATTTCCAGAATAGATCTAGAATATACCAGTTCTCCAAATGAGGCACTCTATTTAACCTTTTGACTTCTAAAGCAATGGAACAGCTTATCTTTAAATCACAACATCATTATTATAAACATGGAGAGAAAGACAATAAAATCTTAGCCTAACCAAATCCACAAGCAGGAAGTCTGTAATTCAATAATAACAATTAACAATGCAGACAAATAAAATTATTGACCATAAAAATATAACTTACATATTTAGAGCACACTATAAGTCCTTATACTCTTACCAAAGCATATGAAAAAACTCATAAATCCATCCCACCTTAAATCCCTTCACACCTTTCTGACACCGTCTTTTGTCTTGTAAATGTGTCAATAAGCAGCAAGCATCCTGCTATCACATCCCTCCACCACCGCACAGTTTTCTCAGCTCAAGTCTGTTTACCTGCTTGTCAGTTGCTTAGAGTTGTATAGAGTGAGAAGTCAAGCAAAAGTACACCTTTTATAAATACTATATTGTTATTTGGAACACATAACCCAGCCACAGGGGATGCACAAACCAGTGTGTTTCTTCGTGCTGGTCCCAAGCCCAGATAAATGGGGAGGGTTACGTCAGGAAGGGTATCCGGTGTAAAATTTTGCCAAATCAATATGTGGATAACAATACAAATTTCCATAACAGATCGGTCTAGCCCAGGTTAACAATGACCGCCACCAGTACTGTTAGCCAACAGGGTGCTTGCGGAAACTGGGCTACTGTTGGCCGAAGAAGAAGAATAAGACAAAGTCAGAGAGGAGAGATTGTGTTGGTTTGGACATGTACAGAGAGAGGAGAGATGCTGAGTATATTGGGAGAAGGATAGAGCTACCAGACAAGAGAAAAAGAGGAAGGCCTAAGAGAAGGTTTATGGATGTATTGAGAAAGGACAAGCAGGTGATGGGTATAACAGAACAAAATGCAGAGGACAGAAAGATATGGAAGAAGATGATCCGCTGTGGTGACCCCTAATGGGAGCAGCCAAAAGAAGGAGAAGAAAAGAAGATTTGGAACACATGCATTTCATGTGTGTTCCATGTCTACAACAATCTAAGTAGATTGCAGAGCTTCCTGTGTTTGATCGACACTGGCATGCTCAAAAAATGTGTGTAAAGAAGATAAGACACAATCTAATATGTTTCTTGATTTATTACAAATACGTTATCTAGATTCTCTTAGTGCTGAGGAACTCAATAAACCTCTGACACTTTCAGAAAAATTAGATGTTATCAATAAAATTACTAGAATAGAGCAAGAACATTCCAAGTGTCCAAGTCAGGCACTTCATAGGAAAAGATATGTTCTGCATTTAGAACTCAGCCTCTTAAAAACTAAAGAAACTGACCAACTCATTTTTAAATCAAGACATCATTACCATCAACATGGTGAGAAAGCTAATAAGATTTTATCTCAACAAATCCACAAGAAGGAAGTTCTCAATGCATTGACCATATAAACATAAAGTTTAAAGAAGACAAGACACAATCTAATCAATTTCTGGATGCATTACAGATACCACAAATAAATACTCTTGTGCAGAGGAATTGGATAAACCTCTGACACTATCAGAACTACTAGATGCTATGAACTCACTTCAGAGTGGGAAAGCAGCAGGCCCTGATCGCTACCCTGCCGAATCTTATAAAATATTCTCAACTCAGCTAGCTTCCCTTTTTTTAGCAAAATTTACGGAAGCTAGAGACAATAAAATTCTGCCTCATACTTTTCACCAAACATTAATTACTGTCTTTCCTAAACAAAATAAGGACTTATTACAATGCGCATCATACAGTCCAATTTCACTTCTGAGTAATGGATGCTAAGATACTCTGCAGAATGCTTATGATATAAAGAATCTCCTCATCTTTCAAAGACCCCTTAGTACATTAGAACGATCTCTCAATATTCCAGTAAAGGAGTGGAAGGCAGCCATACACAAAGCTCCACATGTGTAAAGCATTAATTCATTCAAATTACAGTAATCCCTCGCTATATCGCGCTTCGACTTTCGCGGCTTCACTCTGTCGCGGATTTTATATGTAAGCATATTTAAATATATATCGTGGATTTTTTTCTGGTTCGTGGATTTCTGCGGACAATGGGTCTTTTAATTTCTGATACACGCTTCCTCAGTTGGTTTGTCCAGTTGATTTCATACAAGGGACGCTATTGACAGATGGCTGAGAAGCTACCCAACCATAGCGCGTATTATGTATTAAATAAAACTCCTCAAATATATTGTGAGGACGGGGGCTGTTCGCACCCTTAGAGGGCACGGCCGTTCCTCAGAAAACGCTGAAAGATTACCTTCACAGTGCTCCCTTCTTTGCTGGGCTTACACGTGGCTGCTTTGCAAGCGATATGCTTCCCACATGGTGCTTTGCGTACTTAAAAGATCAAACAGCATGTATTGATTTTTGATTGCTTGCTTTCCTCTCTCTCTCTCGCTCTGACATTCTCTGATCCTGACGGAGGGGGTGTAAGCAGAGGGGCTGTTCGCATACTGGCCTAGAGGATACGGACGCTCCTCTAAAAAATGCTGAAAAATGCTTGCTCCTTTCCTCGCAGCTACTTTGTGCGGCGGTGCTTCGCATACTTAAAAGCCAAACAGCACTATTGATTTTTGACTGTTTGCTTTCTCTCTCTCTCTCTCTCTCTCTCTCTGACGCGCACTCCTTTGAAGAGGAAGATATGTTTGCATTCTTTTAATTGTGAGACGGAACTGTCATCTCTGTCTTGTCATGGAGCACAGTTTAAACTTTTGAAAAAGAGACAAATGTTTGTTTGCAGTGTTTGAATCACGTTCCTGTCTCTCTACAACCTCCTGTGTTTCTGTGCAAATCTGTGACCCAAGCATGACAATATAAAAATAACCATATAAACATATGGTTTCTACTTCGTGGATTTTCACCTTTCGCGGGGGGGTCTGGAACGCAACCCCCGCGATGGAGGAGGGATTACTGTACATTTATCGATAAAATTTATCTCATTTGAAATTGTCCAAAAAGTTTCCAGGGCAAGATTCAATCTGTAAACATTGCAATTGAGCTCCAGCCTCACTGGGCCACATGTTCTGGGTGTGCACCAAATTAACAACATTTTGGACAAATATCTAGAAAATCTCCAGATTATACCGACTAGGGTGACTTGAGTGCTGCAGGGGATGAGTTGTGAGGAAAGATAGAAAGCTGACTCTTTTCAGATTAAAAGATGATGAAGAGGAGAAATGATTGAAGTGTTTAAAATTTGAAGGGAATTAGTGCAGTGTATTGAGACTGTCATTTTAAAATTAGTTCAACGATGACAACTTCTTACGGGTAAATTTCACACAAACATTAGGACGTTATTGTTTACACAGAGAACCATAGACACTTGGAAAAAGCTACCAAGTAGAGTACTAGATATTAAGATTTTTGGTACCTTCAAAACTGGACTTGATATTATTTTTAAAAGAATTAAGTGGATAGGACCGTCCAGCTTTGTTGGGATGAATGGCCTGTTCTCATGTAGACTGTTCTAATGTTCTAATGTTAAACATCATAGACTCACCATGAGTTGCCCTTCCCTCATCTGCTTCTCAATAATTAGATGTCTTACCACGGGTGAGTGCTGTGTTACTTGTAAACCTGACTCAGCCCATTCCATGCATTCAGCCCCGCAGTACTTTGGATGTACAGTAGTTGCACAGCTTGTATCCTTCATAAGTTAACAGACAAATGTGACTGTCATAAATGGCAGAATGCCACAATCCATACCCTTCAGATAAGTTGTTCTGTCCTCAGCTGCATCCCAGAAGCCCAGCTCTCATACAATGGGTGGGTACTGTGCCGCTTACAGACTTGAATCAGCCCTTGACTTCTGGACCAACAAAGTGAGATTTTAAGCCATCCTCACTGCTGACATTCCTTCCTTCATGTTGCCTCAGAAACTCAGATGCCCATGTCGATCAAACACAGGAAGCTCTACAGTCTACTTGTGACTTTACGCTGTAGGAAGAAAGCTAAATAAATCAAGGTAAATAGGTAAATAACATTCAATCTGACTTTTATATAAGTAACATGTAAATGTTTTTCATATAAAGACCATCAGGAAACATAATCAAAAACAGGACTTTACGCAATACCTTGGCAAGCTTTGTAAGTGCTGCTTTTGTTTGAAGGACACACGTGTGGCACATTACTGGCAGGATGACGCCCAACCTGTTGCTGCATCCAAACGGTGCCATCTTTCGCCTTTACGTCTGGTGCAACTGTGTTGTTCTTATGTACTGTATTATTGGACATTTCTTGCAGGAAGGGCTTCTGTTCTCTTTTTCTGATGTGGAACCCTCATAATCATCTGAGTTCACCTCTGTTATACAACGTCTAGAAACAGCAGTGTCAGATCGGAGCGAGTGTGAACGTTGCTGGGAGAAAATAAACTGAATAAAAAGAAACTGTAGCTTTTGCCATAAATTTACACCGCCTGTTGGAGATTCAAATCAAATGTATGTTTTTATTGTATAATAGTAAGAATAAGAGCAGCACACTACTCAAAACGGGCGCGCTCAGAATCGAACCAGCAACCTTTTGATTACCACTCAGCAGTTCTTACAGCTGTGCCAACAAAGCTATTGTGTCAATATTCTACTCTAAACCGATTTCTTTTTCTATGGTTATATTCCTGATTAAAAGCACACTTGTTTTGCTATACTTGTACCTTTTGTGAAAGTGTTTATTTGATATTTGTACTTCAGTATTCACACTTTATGCACTTCATGTGTTAATTTTGGCAATTATTACTAAAATATAAAAAACGTTTCTTTTTTAGTTATGTGTTCAACTACATCCTACAATTTACACAGATCGTTGTAGACACAGAACACACATGGAATGTATGTATTCCAAATGATGATATATTATTTACCCTATACAACTCCAGGTACCACACACGTAGATAAGGAGCCTTGGCTTGGGCTGGGAGAACTTTTTTGCCAGAGATGAGCGCCAGCGGTGAGTGGGATGGGTTAGCAGGCTGCTTGCTGCTTATGCTGATATACACATTTACAAAACAAAAGATGTTAATGGAGAGGTGCAAAGGAATTTAAGGTGGGAAGGATTTACAAGTTTTTTCGTAGGCTTTGTAGTACTAGGGTGTTGTACCGTGTTAGCCATTATGAATGTAGAGAAAAGCCAAGCAAAATGACACCTTTTATTGGCTAACTAGAAAGATTACAATATGCAAGCTTTCGAGGCAACTCAGGCCCCTTCTTCATCTTGCCTGAAGAAGGGGCCTGAGTTGCCTCGAAAGCTTGCATATTGTAATCTTTCTAGTTAGCCAATAAAAGGTGTCATTTTGCTTGGCTTTTCTCTACATTCGTAGGCTTTGGGAATTCTAGTGTTAATTGGGACACAGAGCAGGGAATATAAAGAAGTACTGGAAGATTTTATTTTTATTGCAGAACAGGCTTGGGTATATACATTGAATTGTGTCAATGTCGTGGTCTTTAAAACTTGTACATTTGCTGCCCAGTAATAAAATTGAAAGCTATGTAGTGCCATTCCCCCTTTTGCTTTAGGATATTGTATTTTCTAATTCTAAATAAATGAAGTCATAATTGAGTCTAATTTCTTTTCTTTTTTTTCTTTATTAATTTTATTGTAATCATTCCATACAAATCGATCAATTTTTACAAAAAATATAATTGAAAACAAGTCGACCCCCACCCTTGAGAGAGAGGGCATGGCCAATGGGGTAAAACTTAAGGCTCGTAAACATACCTAAATTGATGAGTTTAATAGGCCAATAGAGATGAATGGAGAAGAAAAAGAAATGCGGAGACAATTGCTTCCTCTGTTCTTTAAGAGCTTATTCTAAAGTATTATTGATTACATCCTGCCATGTTTTGAAAAAATCTGTACAGATCCTCTAACTGAATATTTGATTTTTTCCAAATTCAAATAATATAAAACATTGGTTTCCCACTGTCTTAAAACAGGAGAGTTAGGATTCTTCCAGTTTAGCAAAATAAGTCTGTGTGCTAAAAGTGTAGTGAATGCAATCACAGTTTGCTTGTCCTTCTCCACTTCAAGTCCATCTGGAAGAACACCAAACACAGCTGTTAATGGGTTAGGAGGGATTGTGACACCAAGGCTGTCTGAAAGGCACTTAAAAATTTTGGTCCAAAATGATTTTAATTTGGCGCAGGCCCAAAACATGTGACCCAGTGAGGCTGGGACTTGATTGCAGCGTTCGCAGGTTGGATCTTGCCATGGAAACATTTTGGACAGTTTTAGGCAAGACAGATGTGCTCAATATATAATTTTGAGTTGAATAATTGTATGCTTTGCATATATGGAGCTTGAGTGAAGTCTCTGCATTGCTATTTTCCACTCCTTTTCTGATATATTGATTAAGAGATCTTTTTCCCAATGTCCTCTTGGATCTTTGAAAGGGAGGGACTGTAAAATAATTTTATATATTGCAGAGATGGTGTCTATGTCCTTGAAATTGAGCAATATTTTTTTCCAGCATGGACTAGGTTGCAAGATGAGGAAAATCGGGCAGGTTCTGTTTAACAAAGTTCCTAATTTGAAGATAGTGAAAGAAATGTGTAGCTGGAAAGTTAAATTTGGAATGTAATTGTTTATAGGATGCAAAGATGTTGTCTATATAAAAATCTCTGAGCAATTTAATCCCAAATTTTTTCCAGATATGAAAAACTGCATATGTTAGCGAGGGTTGAAAAAGGTGATTCTCTTGCAGAGGTGTCACAGATAAAAGCTTCTCCATCTTAAAATGCTTTCTACATTGGTTCCATATTCTAAGTGAGTGAAGCACAATTGGGTTATTAGTATATTGCCGATAACTTGCATTTATTGGGCCACAAAGCAGGGAATATAAAAAAGTACTGCAGGATTTTACTTCTATTACGGACCAAGCCTGTGTATGTTCATCTATTTGTATCCAGGGTTTTATAGCTTGAATGTTTGCTGCCCAGTAATAAAACTGAAAGTTAGGTAAAGCCATGCCACCTTCTGTCTTAGGTCTTTGTAGGGTTGCTCTTCGGATACGTGGAAGTTTTGAGTTCCAAATAAATGAGGTTATTGTTGAATCTAATTGCTTAAAAAATGATTTATTGATGTATATTGGAATGTTTTGAAATAAAAAAAGAAGCTTAGGAAAAATATTCATCTTAACAACATTAATTCTTCCAGCTAGAGCAGGGGTGGGCAGATTCAGTCCTGGAGGGCCGCAGTGGTTGCAGGTTTTTGTTCCAACCCAGTTGCTTAATTATAAACCAATCCTTGTCAATTATTTAATTGAATGGCTTGCTAGTGCTTTAACTCTGCCATGTCAGGTCATTCTCATATCCTAGATTTATTTTCTTTTCTAAGGATATCATCCAAATGATTTGAAGTCTAAAACAGATGAGTAATTCTCAGTGCTTCACTTTTTTCTCTTCACTTTCCTTCCAAGTATTTAATTAAACCCAATAGTGCATGACAAATACACACAGGTGTAAATGAAAACAAGCTAAATGGAGAAATACTGGTCTCTTTTGTCATTTGCATGGTATTGCTAATTAGGAACAATTAAAAACCAAGAATACAGCTGTTTAAAACTAAAATAAGCAATAAGGGTTCAAAATCTTAACGAGCGAAACAACTAAAGTGAAGCTGAAGTGTTACTTGAGCAATAAGGGCTTCTTATTAAGCAATTGGGTTGGAGCAAAAACCTGCAGCCACTGCGGCCCTCCAGGACTGAATCTGCCCACCCCTGAGCTAGAGTGAGATGAAGGGTTGACCATCTATGCAAGTCTTGCTTAATTTTTTCCATACAGACGGTGAAATTTTGTTGATAAAGAGCTTTATGTTTACTTGTGATGTTTACCCCTAGGTATTTAAACTGATCTGCAATGATTAAAGGGAAGGTGTCCAATCTAATGTTGTGTGCTTGAGAATTCACTGGAAAGAGTTGTTTCCGTGAGAGGCATTAACTCTCTGGAAATGTGTTCTTTTATATTGCGGCGTTTTAATTAACCTGAATTATAAATTATTATAAATTAATATGGTATTATCCCACCCAGCATGCAATGGCGGTTACAAGCTTACACGACAAGTTAGGATAATTCTAGCTCTTTATTGACGGTTTCACATGGCATTACAAACGGGAAGCTTATGGCAGACATGTCAAGCCTGTGGATAGCCTGACCTATGCAGCCTGCCATCTATCATTGCCACGCTGAAAGGATTTTAGCCTGACAGAAAACAATCTTCTGCCCGGCCTCGGATGGAAGACATACTCTTCCGCCCGGAAGCTTCAAAGTGTTGGCCGTAGGTGTCCATCCTTATATTCAGTTGCTCCATGTGCAGCCTCTTGGCTCCGATCCAAACAAGGACAAGAAGGATTCCAGTCCCACCTTCAAAAAAATACAGGAATAGCACAATGCCCATACACAGTTCCCATTCTCCCGACAAGGAAAGGTTTCTGTGCTGACAGAAGACAGAAATATACACTAGTCTGTCTTTTAGGCTGACTATTCAATTCTCCAGTTGTCTGTGGCTATCTAGGCCTGTGCTTGGCTCGGCAATTCTAAATGCTGCTTCTGTGTCTCTGTGTACCTATACTTGGTCTGCCTATATGAATGAATCCATAACAGTGGGCACAGAGAACGGTGACATTAAAAAAAAAAAACATAGTATAACAAGAGTACTCTTTTATTCAAATTAATTCTGAGACCAGAGATCTTTTGAAATTCTGTAAGTGCTGTTAAGACTGCAGGCACAGAATTTTGTGGGTCTGATATATACACTACCATATAATCTGCATATAAAGAAATTTTCTGTTCCAGTCCTTCTCTGATAATCCCATTTATCTGATCAGCATTTCGACAGTGAACCGCCAGTGGTTCAATGGCGATTGCAAATAGCAGTGGTGACAAGGGGCATCCTTGTCTGGTACCACGTTCTAGTTTAAAGTAGTCTGAACAAATGTTGTTAATACAAACTGAAGCTTCTGAATTGGTATACAGTAGTTTGATCCATGCACAAACGTTCGGGCCAAACCCAAATTTCTCTGATGTAGTGAAAAGGTATTTCCATTGAATCATGTCAAATGCTTTTTCTGCATCCAATGATAATAATATTTCTGGGGTGTTTGACTTTGTTGGTGAGTATATTACATTAAACAGGTGTCGAAGATTGGAGGATAAATGTCGACCCTTGATAAATCCAGTTTGATCTTGTGATATTGCCGAAGGCAGCACTTTCTCCATCCTTCTAGCTATGATTTTTGAGAGTATCTTAACATCATTATTCAGAAGTGAAATTGGTCTGTATGATGCACATTGTAATAAGTCCTGATTTTGTTTAGGAAAGACGGTGATTAATGCTTGGCGAAAAGTTTGAGGTAGAATTTGATTGTCTTTATCTTCTGTGAATGTTGCTAATAGGAGGGGTGCTAGCTGAGAGGAGAATTTCTTATAAAATTCTGCAGGATAGCCATCAGGGCCTGCTGCTTTCCCGCCTTGAATGACTTTATAGCATCTAGTAATTCTGATAGTGCCAGAGGTTTATCCAGTTTCTCCGCACTAAAAGTATCTATTTGTGGTAAGTGTAATGTATCCGAAATGCATTAGATTGTGTGTTGTCTTCTTTGAACTCAGTAGAATATAAGGATTTATAGTAGTCTCTAAATGCGTGCATTATATTTTTACTAGCCAACCCGCAGCGTAGCATACGCCGCATAATTATGTATTGATGGGTGAACACTTCCTGAAAGACACAGTTGTCCAAATGGGGAGGGTTTGAGGATACGACTGTTGGTGAATGAAAAGATGGAACACTGCAACATACAATTGTCCGTGACTGAAAACTGGAGGACCGCCGTTGCACCTTCACCTCCCAGAGCAAGGGACGGGGCTGGACGGCACTTAGGCACGGAGGGCGGAATGGGGGGAGAGAAGAAGGACGCCCATTCCGCCCCCTCCGCCCTGGCCCCCCGCCATTGTAGTCTGCTGGTTTCTTAGTCATCTCTTAGTCATCATTCAGTATGCACTGCCTGCTCATGTGCCCACCGCCAACTCCTCACCAGAGTCACTTTCGTCTCTGCTAAAGTCCACGTGCACCTCTGTGCCACGTTGACTTTTCATTGTTCTTTGCGTTTCCGGCTGCTTTTCTATATATAATCAACGAAGTAACCCGACCATGGTAGTAGCGATGGGGTGTGTGTACAAAAAGGCAGGGACTTAATCAGTGTGAGCGTATGACCCGAACTTACTGGGAATTCCTCGTTCGTGGGGAACAATTGCAAGCCCCGGTCTCCATCACGAATGGGGTTCAACAGCTTACCCACGCCTCTCGGCGCCGGGTAGACACATGTTGATCCATTCAGTCTATCGTGCGTGCAGCACCGGACATCTAAGGGCATCACAGACCTGTTATTGCTCAATCTCACGTGGCTGAAAGCTACTTGTCCCTCTAAGAAGATGGAGGCCGACCGCTCGGGGGTCGCGTAACTATTTAGCTGGAGGGAGTCTCTTTCATTATCGGAATTAAGCAGACAAATCGCTCCACCAACTAAGAACGGCCATGCACCACCACCCACAGAGTCGAGAAAGAGCTTTCAATCTGTCAATCCTCTCCATGTCCGGGCCGGGTGAGGTTTCCCGTGTTGATTCAAATTACGCGAAATGCTCCACACCTGGTGGTGCCCTTCCGTCAATTCCTTTCAGCTTTGCACCCTTACTCCCTCCGGAACCCAAAGACTTTGGCTGCCCGGGTCATAGGAATAACCCTGCTGGATCACCAGTCGTCATCGTTTATGGTTGGAACTATGACGGTATGTGATCGTCTTCGAACCTCCGAATTTTGTTCTTGATTAATGAAAACATTTTTGGCAAATGCTTTCACTCTCGCTCGAATTGTCTTGCATGCGTCTTGCTTGCCATGGACTTAGTGAATTCTTAGAGTTGGTGGTTGTGGCTCTGTGAGTTGTCGGCAGGCGTGGCTCTGTGAGTTGTCGGTGGGCGTGGCTCTGTGAGTTGTCGTCATATCCCATGGTCTGAGAGTTGGTGGGCGTGGCTATGTCATGCGTATCCCATGGTTGTCTTGCTTGCGTGCCCTGTTGGCTTAGTGAATTATATATATAGATGGTCAATGATTTCGTCTCCGTTCGTGTTGGTGATTACTGGGATTGCATTGCAAACTTCTTGCTTGTGGATTTGTTGAGCTAAAAGCTTATTAGCTTTCTCTTCGTGTTTATAGTAATGATGTCTGGATTTATAAATTAGTTGTTCAGTTTCTTTAGTTGTCAAGAGGTTGAGTTCTGAATGCAGAGCCTGCCTTTTCCTATGTAGAGCCTCACTTGGAAGCCTGGCATGTTCTTCATCTATTCTAGTAATTTCGCTTTTTAGTTATGATACTTTCTTGGTTTCTAATTTATTCCTGTGGGAAAGATATGAAATAATCTGTCCTCTTAAGAAGGCCTTTAGAGTTTCCCAGGGTATTCCTGCAGGGACCTCTGAGGAGGTGTTTGTCTCTAGGAAGAAACTGATTTGTTTGGATATAAATTCTGTACAGTTCTCATCAGCTAATAGAAGCAGGTTAAGATGCCATCTGCGAGGTGAGTGTGAGGGGCATAGTGATTTTAGCTCCAAGATCAGAGGTGCATGATTGGAAATAACAATAGCATCGTACTTGCAAGATTTAATCGTAGGCAAGAAATTATTATCTATAAAGAAATAATCTATTCTTGAGTAGCAATGATGTACTGGTGAGTAGAAAGAATATGTTCTTGAGTTTGGGTTTAGAAACCTCCAGGGGTCTGATAAGTTGTGGTCAGTTACAAACTGTGTAATTGTCTTTGCAGTGTTAGATGTCATCCCCCCTGTGACGGAAGTCCTATCTAAGAGTGGATTTGAAACACAATTAAAGTCCCCGGCCATTATAAGTTTATGAGTGTTCACATTGGGGATGGATGCAAATATGTTTTGTATGAGGGGATGAGTTATAAGGAAAAAATAAAAGAGCTGAGCCTTTACAGTTTATGCAAAAGAAGATCAAGAGGAGACCTGACTGAAGTGTTTAAAATTACGAAGGGAATTAGTCCAGTGGATGGAGAGCGTGACTTTAAAATGAGTTCACCAAGAACACGGGGACACAGTTTGAAACTTGTTAAGGGTAAATTTTACACAAACATTAGGAGGTTTTTCTTCACACAGAGAAGCACAGACACATGGAATAATTGACCAAGTAGTGTGGTATGTTGTCCTGCAAGTTGGAGGACCTGCTTGCATGGCTGGATATAGATTAACGCCATACCCAGGATGCAGCAATTGCAGGTTAAGGGCCTTGCTCAGGGGCCCAACAGAGTACATTCACCTCCGGCCACCTTCCGATCCCCAGCATCAGAGCCACCACTCCACCTTATATATGAATACTACTTCTGATTTCCACAATAAAGTGGTCGATGGCTTGCTGTCAGGGTATGTCGCAGTGGACAGACACCCAGGCCACAAAGCACCAGACAATCAGGCCTCCTCCACCTTCGGACTGCGCCTGGCCGGGTCTCAAAAATAAATGACTAACCACTAATTAGGTGACTTCTGAAGTTAACAGATCTTATTTAGGAGTTTCAAAGCAAAGAGGATGAATACATATGCACTCACAGTGTTTCAGTTTTTTACATCCTTATACAAGATATTGTATTTTCATTCCACCTAAACAATGTGGACTATATTTTTAATTCTATTACAAAAACTCCAAATGAAAATCCAGTTTAATTCCATATTCCAATTATAGGACAGGACAAACACCGAGTGGGATGAGTTCTTTCATATATCCATAGAATGTGTACTCCACCATGAGCAACGTCCACATCCACTGGTACCCACCCAAGAACGCTCAGGTGCTCCTCTGTGAAATCATTTGTTACTTCCAGATGAAAAGAGTGGCTTCTGGGGCATAAAAGTCTTACATAACTGACAGAGGTCATTTCACTGATGACATGCGGCTGAGTGTGAGACACATGGATGGCATCAGCATAACCATGAAGTGAGAGGATATCAATCAGCCTTGTGTCTCCCAATGAGATGTTCAAAGTCTCACGACAAGAAGAGCGAGTGATGAGCAGATGTTCACTGTTCCATCACGGCCAGCCACATCAGTCCATCTGATAACCTAATCTTTGATCACAACGCCAACGGACTGCACAGGGTTGGAATCTGCAGAACCTGCTCAGGGTGTGAAAAAGGAGAAATTCTACAGGACTGACAAAAACATCACACTCATCATCATCATCATATGGCAAGGGAGACATCAGTAATTCAGCACCACAGCAGTCTGACTGAACTCTCCATCAATGCACAACTTATCATTACGTGACACGGAGGTTTGCCTTTTGTGACTGAGGGGGACACGTTTTCTGTCTAACAGCAGTAAGAAATCTTAAGGAAAATGTTCTGTAAGCTGATGAAGTTCTTAAGAGATGAGTTTTTATTTAAACATCCAGTAGATGAGGTTCTCTAAAGCTTGTATTTCTGACCTAACTGTTTCAATAATGTTATCATTACTGTCAGACGGGGTTTGAACAGATAGCCAGTGTTTGAAGTTGGATATTAAATCTTCAATTTCTGTTTTAAGTGCGTATTTTAGAAGGTGCACAGCAATGTGTGACGTACGCTGTGTGTACATTTGAGATGTTACACGACACACACACACACCATAATGAAGGGAGCCTTAGTGATGACAGCTCATTGACTCCCACTGTCCGAGTGAAATGCTTGTGGTGCTGAACACTTTACTGTCATCTGGCATCCCTGGCAGATGAGCTGTGGGAGAAACAGAGAGATTAACAGAGAGAACTTGTCCTCGTGATGTGATTCACAATGAGACATGTGATGGCACAGGCATTAGAGATGGACGTCACTAAGCTGGGTTGGCCCGGTTTGCTGAGTGCCACACGTGTCTTGTCCTGTAAATCAGAGAGGAATATCTGCAGTCGCAGGCAGTTTGTGTGTCAACCAGAAGATCAGCTGACCGGCCTCCATGATGAGCTCAGAGTTTGACACGCTGTCCACGATGGATTGTTCTGTCTGCTGTGAGGGAGGCCACTGATGGATATTCAGTTTTCTCATATTTAGCAAGTAATTTGTTCAATGCCAGTAGAAATAATCAGCAAGTCAAAGCTGGACAGAGCAAACGTGATTGTTTTAGTTTGGTTTCTTATTCACACCAGTGGCTGTCTAAGAGCTTGATCATCACTCTGTGCTCTGGTCTCAGCATTTGCTGTTCCTCTATGCTGTCTCTGATCATAACCAGACTTTTTGGAATCACCTTCTAGCTTTCTTAATTTAAATCAGTCATCAGTGATGTGCTCCTCTCTATTGCAATTCTTACACTGATTTTCAGATGCATTTTGCTTTCCTTCAGCACCAGTCGCCTCCTCCGCTTTCCACTGCACTGCTGAAACAAGAGGGTCTGTTCTTGAAACACATTTCCATCCCTGACACCCGGTGAACCAATTCAGGAGGACTTGGTCCGCAGCTTAAGGCCTGTTGAACATGTGGGCCGTCGTTGTTCTTGAGTAGCTGCAGCAGAATCTCGTTATTCTGGGTGGGCTCTGCTATTTGTGAGTAACCTTTAAACCTTAAACCCAAACACGTTTGTCAAACTGCTCAAATGATTCTTATCTCCTGATTAATCTTCATGATGCTCTTCCATACTGCTGGTGGAGTACCACATAGATTAATCAGGGACTGCCGGTAATGTAAGTTTAGTCCGATCAGGTTAGAAAGGACCAGCAATGTTGGCACGAGACGCACATTCATGGAAAGTTAACTGCCCGCTGATCTCGTAAAGGTCACCTCCTGTCCCAGACACCATTTTAAGCAGAGATAATTGATGTTATGGTGGTAACACACTCACTGGAGCGACACACTCACTGGAGCAGAACACAATATGTCAAGATGAACTTACCACAGGAAGGCAAACAGCTACACCAGCATAGCTCATCAAACTGGACACCTTTCATGACTTGAATATGAAGATTGGGGGTCCGGTGCCATGCCAGGAATGAAATCAAGAGGTCACTGATTCAAATGTCTACTTGAAAATTAAAACAACTCTAAAATGATAAAATGTGACTAAAATGTTACAAGAACTCAAGTCTTTGAAGAACACGTCATGATAATTCAATTTGAACTTGAAGATATCATCACATCGGGGTCACCAAAAAACTCAAGGCCTTCTTAGCTGGCTGTTATTTTATGTGTTTATTAATTCTGCATGTAAGACTATTATTTTAATTGTTACATTTCACCAGCTTTAAATTACACTTGTCATACATCTTATCAAATGACGGAAAAAGGATGAGGATCTCTTAATCGGAGTCCAGTATTTATTATTGCTGTTTAAAGATTACTTTAGCTGTACATTATGAATTGATTATAAGTTATTGTAATATCTGAGTTGTTATAAACCCTTAGAAAGTGGAGCTGTGACCTCCGAGGCTAAGAGCTGTTTAACTAGCGCATGTTTTATAGGGAAACCTCAGGGGCCAAGTCACCTTCTTAGCGTGTGTTACATGAATAACATTTACATGAGACCTCGGAGGCTGAGCGCCATTACTTACTGTGTGTTTGAGAATAAAACTTCAGAGAGCAGGCAGCTTAACTTACTGTGTGTTACAAAGCCTAAATATTAAAAGAATACTCAACAAGTATGAATATTCAGACTGTGAACCTCAGGCATGGGCACAAAGGGGAAAGAATGGATTGTATGGCTTCAAAGTTAAAACAGTGAATAGCGGAGTCAATGATCAGACGCAGTTTAACAAATTAACAATTTATCAACAAACTCCAAATTATACACAGGAACAGAAATAACAGAATTACAAATGTATGGCGTATAATGGCTAAGAGCACAAGTATGTGTTATGGAGGATTGTCCTTGACTCTTTCAAATTGTGTTTGGTTCTGCCTCTTTATATGTTGTTACGCGTGTCCAACAGTGATTTTCACCCAAGTCTTATTCATAACAAATTTGCTGCGTTCGTCTTTGTTTGTTGAATTATTTACTGATAATTTGGCCAGTTTAGGAGATTTTTTGCCCCATAATGCTTTGCGTGGTCAGTACGACATCCTCTGGAGCTGTAAAGGATAACATTGATGTGACGGCCCCCCCGGGTATTCAGTGCTGACCATTTGCATTACAGACTCTGTGGGACGAGTCATCTGTGCTTGTAGCCAAATGTGCAGGTCGATCTTCGAGTTCCTTGTCAGAATAAGAGGAGACACATTGTGTTTCTTCTCTCCTGTGTGAATGTGTTTGTGGCCCTAAAGACGACTCTTGTGATAGAATTGTTTCCCACATTCACAATGTGACTTTTCTCTCAGGTTGATTTCTCCATTATTATCATGAACCTCACTCTTACGTCATGGTATCCTCTATGTCCTGTCTTTTTTATTCTTTCAGGTTCACTGCTAGGGCTCTCTGCCAAACCTGCATTGTTCTTAACATCGCCCACTTTTGGAGCTCATAGGGTGTAACTTTAAAGAGTAGGATGAGTAAATCTGCTTAAATGTTCTTTCTAACAAGCCCTGTGGATCCAATGAACACTGGGATCATTTCAGGTTTGTTCACATCGAGGTCCACATCTCTCATTGGATCTCCTGATATTTTGTCACCTTTCCCTTCTCTGTTTGAGGCACAGTGATATCATGTGGCACTGATAAAGTGATTATCCAAGCATGGTCTGAATGTTTCTTCTCAACAACAACATCAGGGTTTCTGGCTGTGAATTTTCTGAAAGTTTCAACTGGTATAAAGTCTTCATTTTCAGTGATTGTTTCTGGAACTGGGATGTCATATTTTTGGCTCACTTCCCAATAAAGCAGTTGGGCTACTTTGATGTGTCTTTCCATGAAGAGGTTTCTGGACAGGAGTATTTTAAATCCTGCTGTAAGGTTCAGTACTGTTTCCACCAGTTTGTTGCCAAATCTACATTGGTTGCTTTTTCCATTTCTTTGAAAACAAATTGCAAACAACCTTGCATGTGATCCACAATCTAAAGTAGCCATTAGCAAGTATTCATCACTGCATCTCATTTTTCCTCTAATAAGCCGTTCATGGTTTTCGTCCTCCTGAGCTTATAGTAGCAGATCTGTGTATTTCTCAATGCATTTCTGGTATTTCCAGTTGTTTTTTCTCTTCTCTTGGTCAACCTTGTTATCTTCTTTTTGTTTTTTCACAAAATTGTGTCACCTCACTCTGTGCAGATCTTTGGGGTAATGTCAGGCACTCCTTCGTTTTTGTGGATTGCCTAACCAAGCTTGATGATGGAGGTTAATCTTGGCTTTCCAGTTCAGGTTGTAATATTTTACAAATGTGACAATCCTGTGAGCCGAGAAGGAATGCTGGCACTCGTATGATTGAAGATCTGCGTCTGTAATCGACTTCTGTTTGGTGCTTTCCACTTTCTGCTCTATGAAGGAAAAGCCTTGGCATGCATTGGCTTTAGTATTTCAGTTGGTTGGCACGGAGCAACTTTGTTTTTACAGCCACACTGTTGAGGTCTTTCTGTGGCCACTCTATGACCCCAAAGCTGTATGAGATGACATGTTTTACTGGCTGATTAACTGGTGGCAATTTGTTCTTCAATGTCAAGGAACTTCAAAAGATCATTTTAACCCTTCTTGTGTATTCACTGCTGATCTTCAATCTCTGATCTTTATGGTTTATGCCACCCCCTGGTCTGGCGCAGAACTTCTAACATTCAGGCCCTTTAGCTGTCTCCCAATTGGGTGTCTTTGAATTCAGCCCTCTGTAGGTTGATCACATAGATAGATAGATAGATAGATAGATAGATAGATAGATAGATAGATAGATAGATAGATAGATAGATAGATAGATAGATAGATAGATATCTGCTCAAAATAATTAAAGTAACAGTTTGAAAACACATCAGATCTAAATGGGTTATATGTTAGGAATGAAAGGATGCCACATCATTTGATGGAAATAAAAATGATGAACCTACAGAGGGCTGAATTCCAAAGACACCCTGAAAATCAAAATGACAAAATGATGCAGTGGCAGTCAGGCAGGTAAGAGCATTTTGCAGAAAGTTCATTGCAGCAACTCCAAATCGTACTCAGTAGTCCACGTGCTTGTATGCATGCCTGACAACGTCCTAATGAGACAACAGAGGGTGTCCTGGGGGATCTCCTCCCAGATCTGGACCATGGAATCACTGAGCTCCTAGACAGGCTGAAGTGCAACCAGGCAGCATCGGATGGACCGAAACATAAGGTCCCAGAGGTGTTCTGTTGGATTGAGGTCAGGCGAGTGAGCGTGGGGACCAGTCAATGGTATCAATTCCCTTCTCCTCAAGGAACTGCATGTATCCTCTCACCACATGAGGCTGGATATTGTCATGCCCCAGGAGGAACCCAGGAGCCACTGCAACAGCACAGGGTCTGACAATGGGTCCAAGGATTTCTTCCCGATACCTAATGACAGTCAAGGTGCCGTTGTCTAACCTGTAGAGGTCTGTGTGTCCCTCCATGGATATGCCTCCCCAGACCATCACTGACCCACCACCAAACCAGTCATGCTGAATGATGTTACACGCAGCATAACCTTCTCCACAGCTTCTCCAGACCTTTTCACGTCTGTCACATATGCTCAGGGTGAACCTGCTCTCATCTATGAAAAGCACAGGGCGCCAGTGGTGGACCTGCCAATTCTGGTATTCTGTGGCAAATGCCAATCTAGCTCCATGGTGCCCACTAAAGGACGTTGGGCCCTCAGGCCACCCTTTTGAAGTCTGTTTCTTATTGTTTGGTCAGAGATTATCGCACCAGTGGCCTGCCAGCGGTACGTCATTTTGTAGGCTCTGGCAGTGCCCACCCTGTTCCTTCTTGCCCAAAAGAGCAGATAGCGGTCAGTCCTGCTGCTGGGTGAAGGACCTTCTACGAGGGGCCCTGTCCAGCTCTCCTCGAGTAACTGTCTGTCTCCTGGAATCTCCTCCATGCCCTGGAGACTGTGCTGGGAGACACAGCAAACCTTCTGGCAATGGCATGTGGTATTGATGTGCCTGCCATCCTGGAGAAGTTGGGACTACCTGTGCCAGCTCTGTAGGGTCCAGGTATGGCCTCATGCTACCAGTAGTGACATTGACCATAGCCAAATGTAAAATGAGTGAAATAACAGATGAGGAGGGAAAAATGTCAGTGGCCTCCCTCCACCTGTTAAACCATTCATTCCTGTTTTGGGGGTCGTCTCATTGTTGAGCCCCCCTCTAGTGCACCAAAGCAGCTGAAACTGATGAACAAGCCCCTCTGCTACATAACTGAGCAGATCCATAGCCCAGAAGTGTCATTGACTTGATGCTATACTCGCATTCAAAACTGGTCCTTTAATCTTTTATATACAAAATAGTGTCCTCCACTGTTATTGGAACCGCTTGTAAAAATTAGTAGGAGGGGTAAGAAAGAAATACATTTGCTGAAGAACCGGGAAATGAGAAACATCTGACTTTTAATGGAAACAAGTTCATTCAAAGAAAAAAAAGCCTTCATCAAGAAATAAATATTTTGAACATATATATTTATTTATTTATGTGTGTGTGTGTATAAATATCTATTTATACATACATATTAGGACTACCTAAGACAGACATCAGTCACTTACAGTTAGTGCAGAATGCAGCAGCAAGAATCTTAACTAGAAAAAGTAAATCTGTGTACGTGTCACCAGTTTTAGCGTCATTATATTAGTTTCTCGTGTCATTTACAATTGACTTTAAAATACTACAACACATAGTCCCCTGCTTATGAACTTTGAGGTGTGAACTTTCATATATATGAACAAAGTTGTCCTTAAGATCAAAATTAGCACTTAAGGAACATTTGCATGTCCGCCAAGTGGTGGCAGTAGAGGTGTGAAGATCTTATTTTTGTTTTTATAATCTTTATTTCATGTACAATACTTGTACGCTGCTCAAAACACATTAAAAACTACTGAAAAAAACTGTTTACAGGTCCAAATCAAGAGGTGTCTGAAACTAAAACACTTATCAACAGATGCCAATACGTGCTGGACTTATGAACAAAATGGAGTTACAAACAGACTGCTGGAATGGAACCTGTTTGTAAGATCAAGATCGACTCTAATGGTTTACACAGCCGTAAATAATCTCACCCAGTCCTACATTTTAGAATGTCTGTCCCCTTACACTCCCAGTCATAACCTCAGATCTTCAAATGAAGGTCTACTTACAATTTCAAGAGCCAATCTGAAAAGAATTGGTGAGGTGGCCTTTTGCTGTTACACACCTAAAATTTAGAATACTTTAAAATAGAAATTCACCAGGCTAATATTGTACAACAATTTAAAAAAAAAAAGGCTTTATCGAAGCTACATTTTAGTTGTATCCCTGTTAGTCTATATGGGCACTGAATTCTCATGTTCCTCTGTGATGTGCAGTTCCATACTAATCTGTACTATTCTCTGTCGTCTTCTCCATTTCTCCTGTGGTGACGATGTGCTCCACCACCACACTGCCTCATGTTTATGGACTGAATGGCAGGTGTCCCATATGTCCACATGGCCATCATCATCAAATTCTTCATGTGAAGCATGTAAACCACAAGGACTGATTGAGGTAGAATGTCCTGTGGGGTCCGGGCCGTACTGTGGTAGTTTTGCCTTGGATCCCCTGCTGATTAATTTTTATCAGCCTAACTGGAACTGTTGCTCTTTTTCTGTCCTGCTAGCCATTCAATGTTACCTTTTTCATTGCTACATACTGTATAGTATTATTGGCTGATCTTGTTTGTTTTATATTCCTCTTTATTTCATCATGTAAAGCAGTTTGAGCTACATTGTTTATAAGAAAATGTGCAATACAAATAAATGTTGCTGTTCTATCCAAAAGGTTGTTCCTTCTTGAAAACTGTTTACCACATTCACAAAACACACATGGCTTCTCTCCTTTGTGAGTTTTAGTGTGGAACAAGAGAGTATTTCTGTGTAGGAATTGTTTACCACATTCAGAACAACATCATTACTTCTCTCAGGTTTAATTTTTCCAAATTTATTTGGTGTGCTTACTATCAAAGCAGGATTGAACTTCACTCTTTAGTCAGGACAGTCTCATTGTAATAATTTCTCATTCTCTTAAGTTTGCCACAAGGACTCAGTGTACAACCTGCATTGTTCCTACTAAGGCTTCTTTTTGCAGATCATAAGGAGTTACTGTAATTTGTGAAGATGGGCTTGAAAGTTTTTCTTTATCAGTCATGTTGATCCTAGAACATCAGGCACTATTTTTTGTCCCATATTTCATTTGGCACATCTCAGACCGCATTTCTTGGTATTTTGTTACTTTTTAGCCTCTCCATTCGCAGGACTGAGAAACCACTAGAAACTAATAATTCTATGATCCAGGCTTTCTTTGATTATTACGTCTGGTTTTTCAGTCAGTCAGTATTGCTGTGCTATAAGTGACCTTCACCTCCTCATTTTCCATTGTGCGGGCGGAGTTGTGGTCCCAGTGTCTTTCTGGTGCTGGTAAGTTGTACTTCTTGCAGAGTTTCCAGCAAATGAGCTTGGCCACGTTGTTGTGTTGTGCAGTGTATAATTCTTCAGCAATCAGTATCTCGAACTCAGCAACAAGATGTGTGACTGTTCACAGTTTTCTTTGGTAGAAGCAACAACTATGGATTCTTTTTTGCAATTTTTTTTTATTTATGATGTGAACCACCTTACATCCAAGCCACTGTTTTGTGCAACTATGATTAGGTGTTCACCTTTTAGTCTTAGAACTTACCCATGCATGGCTTATGAGGGACAAACTGTGTTCACAGGAGGATGTTGGGGGGGAGGAAGGGGAAGTGTATTTACCACTTTACTTGTAGTTTCCCCAATTTGTTCTTTTTTGTTTCAATCAAACTTTTTAAATTCTTTTTTCTGCTGCTTAGCATATTGTACAGTGTTCATCTGTGGACAAGGTAGGGGAGTTTCCGTAATTTTTTTCTGTCATGTGCATTCTTTGATATCTCTGAAACCAGCCTCTTTGTAAAACCTTTCTGCAACACAGCTTCTATCCTGTGTGTGAGTTTTAATGCGTCTCTGCAGATAACTACTGAGAGAGAATCATTTACCACATTCAAAGCAGCAATATGGCTCCCCTCCCGAATGAATTTTAATGTGTATCAGAAAATTATTATGGTGCGAGAATTGTTTCCCACATTCGGAACAGCAATATGGCTTCTCCCTAGGGTGAATTCGTTAGTGGCTCTGAAGATCAGTTCATGGTGAAAACGTGTAACTCCTGAGACCCGGCCGGGATGCCCCTTCGATGTTTGTTTTGGGGATCAATCATGGACTGCTCAATACCTGCTCTGGGACGCTTGGTGGCAGCCTCCATGGCTGAGGATGGTACCTGAATTCCCCACAACCCTGTTGGGATCTGGGGTGGCCGCCAGAGGGTGCTGCATAGATCCCTGAGCCGGCCTGGACAACTCTACAGCTCTGCCCAGCAGTGCAATCAGAAGCAGGTGATCAAGCACCTGGAGCACGCAGGTGGGCTATAAAAAGGGCCGGCAACCACCACTCAGGCCAGAATCGGGAGGAAAGAGGTTGCCAGGGAGGAGTGGTGGTTTGAGAAGGGAGCGTTGTGTTTGGTTCTGGAGTGCTTTTGGGACTGTGTATTGCCTGTGGGGTTCACAGGGAAGACGTACCCCACAGGTGAAGAAAATGAGTCTTGGTGTTTTATACACGAGCCTCAGTGTGAGTCTGTGCCGGGTCAGGCGCTTACATAGTGCTACTTTCACACTCTAAAGATAACTACTGAGAAAGAATTGTTTACCACAGTCGAAGCAATACGGCTTCTCTCCTAAGTGAATTCCTTGGTGGCTCTGAAGACTGCTTCTCTGTGAAAACTGTTTGCCACATTCAGAACAGGAATACGTTTTTCTCCTGTGTAAGTTTTAATGTCCGTCTGAAGATTACCATGGCAAGAGAATTGTTATCCACATTCAGGGCAGCAAACAAGCTTCTCTCTTTTCTGAATCCCTTGGTGGCTGTGAAGATTGCGCCTCTGTGGAAACTTTTTGTCACATTCAGAACAGCAATATGACTTCTCCCCGTTAATTTTTTTTTGTGGTACTGAAGCTCATTTTTCCATAAAAATATTTCAGAACAGCACTATGGCTTCTCTCCTGAGTGAATTCGTTGGTGGTGCTGAAGACCCTTTCTCTGTGAAAACATTTTCCCACATTCAGAACAGCAATACGGCTTCTCCCCTGTGTGAATTCTTTGGTGGCTCTGAAGATAGTATTTCCGTAAAAACGTTTTGCCACATTCAAAACAGCAATACGGCTTCTCTCCTGTGTGAATTCTTTGGTGGGTCTGAAGATACCGTTTGTGTGAAAACATTTTGCCACATTCATAACAGCAATACGGCTTCTCTCCTGAATGAATTCTTTGGTGGCGCTGAAGATACTGTTTGTGTGAAAACATTTTGCCACATTCAGAACAGTCATATGGCTTCTCCCCTGTGTGAATTCGTTGGTGGCTCTGAAGCTTGTTTTTCTGTAAAAACGTTTTACCACATTCAGAACAGCAATATGGATTCTCCTCTGTGTGAATTCTTTGGTGGTTCTGAAGCTTGTTTTTCCGTAAAAATGTTTTGCCACATTCAGAACAGCAGTGAAGTTTGATTCCTGTATAAAGTTAAAAAAAAAAAAAAAAAACTTAGTTTTTAATCTACTGCTTTAATACTGACATTAGATGTTGGTTTAATTTAACAATTTTTCATAAGCATTAGCAAACTTAAGTAGCACATGAATAGACACTTGAAAATGAAAACAAAATTAACAACTGTTAAATACATGAGCGTAATGTAAAATGTTTAAACAGTAAAATAAATAGTCACAATCAGCAAAATAATTGATTTTTTTAATACATTACAGATTGCCATCATCATGTTGTCATCATATTCTTAAAATATTATATAAAATTATACAATTACTGGAGGCAGAAGGTATGATAATCTTCACCTTTCATTATACTGGAGAGTGTCACGTCAAACATGTGAAATGCACTTTTATTAAATAGAATGTGTCTTAATATTTGTAAACGATTAGTCCAAAGCCACCTGACTCCATAATGTGGGTTTTTTTTTTTTGTTATTTGATTTTAAGAGGCAGAGGATAGCAAAGGAAAAAGCTTTAAATATACAATGAGAACAGAGTAAAACATAAATGAATAAAACACGCAGGTCACTGAAAAATCCCAGAAACCCACATGACTCCCGAACTGAAACAGCAAACTGGACACTTGTGGCTGAAATGCAAAATATACTTCTGTCTTCATACCAACTGCGTCAGGGGCATTTTTTGTTATTGCAAATACATTTAATTTCTTTAGCTAAAAAAGGGACCTCCAGAAAAGCAGAATCATTTTGTGAGAGTTTTGGTAAATTAAAAAAATTAAAAAGCACATCAATCACTCTGAAGATGGGGGTTATATAATAAATAAATAAATAAATAACTAAATAAATAAATAAATGAATGAACCTCATTAATTTCCAAGCAGTAATTAGTGATATTATCTATATATATATATATATATCTGTATTATCACTGTAATTTTTCTACTCTTAGGACATGGAGGCTAACAAATCTCATCTGTGCAGTCTAAGAGCTCACAACTCGCTCAGTTTAGCACCAGAGAGATAGCAACGAGTGCACATGAACTGAATTCTCTACTCTGCACAAGATGGTCATTTACCTTCTCTCTGATTAGCGTCATTTTGAGCTTCTGTACTGGATCAGAAACACACGGGTGTGTATTTTCAAGATTATTCAGATGCTTCTCAAGATTGTCAATATTACTGTATGCTGACTGATTTTTCTTCAGCCAGTCTCCATAAACACATAAAACCTGCCTTCTGAAACACCTCCAGAACCACAAACCTTCAGAGGCACAGCATAGTGAACTCGGCCCAAACCTCCATGTTTTTTTACAAGGGGCAGAGGAGGACACAGCCACATAGTAGCACCTTGAGGCAGCTGGATGAATGTCTTTAAACAAAATGATTCTTGATAACAGGCTGTATCAGCCAAGCTCAAAGATAATAAATCAGCAACACTTGAATGATTGCAAGTATAAGAGAGCAACCTTACAATCCAAGAAAAGACACAGAGATTAGACAGGAGAGAGGAAAACAAAGAACAGCAATAAAGGAGAACTGCAAATTAAATACATTACAAGGTGCCAAATGAGTTCACTCCGTAGCCCCACCAATAATCATGTATAATGTAGACAGTAACTCCAGAATCCCACCCCTAAACTGTATATGCAAAAAACTAAAATGAGGGTCTCTGAAATAAACAAAGGTAAAAATCACCAGGTTCTGCTTATGAGTGGGCAAACATGGAGAGAGCTCAGTAAATAATCCCATCCTGACCCCAACATTCACAATACAAGAGTCAATGAAGTGAAAATATGAAAAAGCACATCTGAAGATAAATATGACATGCAAGCAAATATTAAACCATTGTGGGTTGAGAATATGTGGCGTATGCAATGCTCATGTCCTGACCCCTCACAGCCTCCAGTGAGTATCTAATCACACGTACACATAAAATTCACATATGAAAAAAAGTAGTAGTAATTATGAATCAACATCCAGGAAAATGTCCAAGCAGTACTGCAACATCACACATAAAACAATCAAAGCAGCCAATCACCAGTGACATTAAGGAGTCAAGGACATCGAGTGCCTGCGGTGGGTTGGCACCCTGCCCAGGATTGGTTCCTGCCTTGTGCCCTGTGTTGGCTGGGATTGGCTCCAGCAGACCCCCGTGACCCTGTGTTCGGATTCAACGGGTTGGAAAATTTATGGATGGATGGACATCGAGTGCCTGTTGAGGGTTGGTGAACAGCCGCTGCCTCCTGGGAAGGACATTTGAGGATTGGCCAGATAAATCAGGAAAGCAGAAAGACCAATCTGTGGAGCTTTTGTGATCCCTAGAGACGTGGCCTTGTGTGGTGTGGACTGAGTAATTGGCAGTAAACGTAGATCTTCCATCCTTCAGAAGTTACATTTGAATGGATGAGTTCCTCTTTCAGAATAGTAACTCAGTCAGAATAGCGAAGCAGCTCGATGATGATTGGATGTAGACGTGCGCTGTCTCATTCCCTGGTTTATATTCTATGTGCCCGCACAATTTCACGCCTCAAATTTAAGATGGTCAGAAACCAAAAAGCTGAACATATTCCCACTCTGAACATCATCTGGAACTCCAATAATTCTAATTGTAGCCACAGGAGTGTAAGGCGAGTTCAAGCACGGGTAAAATGCATACCGAAAGAAATCTCAGTCCAAAAGTTTGTTTTAAAAATATTTAGTGAAAGAGAAAAGCAAATAATCCACATAAGAATAAAGAAAAAAGTAGTTACACACGTAGAATAAAAGGCAAACAAGAAAAAAATGTATCTTCTCAAAACTTAACTTTTCTTGTAAAACTTTAGTTGTTTCTATACTTAAAGATTCTTAGCTACTTCTGTATGCTTTAAACGTACGGTGCAGCACTTTCAGTTAAGTGCTTTGTCTTACATGTTACTTGGCACACAAAACACGCACACAAGGCACGCAAGACACGAAAGGCCCGGTATAAAACCATGTGCCCTCAACACCTTACACATGGCAAGGCTGATCACTAACTGAGAATAATGTTTAGTCAGAGCAGTTAGAAATAGCTCAAATATACCAATTCAATTCAACTGATGGGGGTTACAGGAACCTCCTATAGATTATGCACTATCATTTAGTAAAACATTTATGTATCTTATGTAACTAGGAAATGGCTCTTACACATCCGGCCACTAATTGTTTATGCTAGGGCAGAAATCAATTACTTAAGGCTCTTACTAAGTAATGTTAAACTACTTTAATGAACTTAAACCGAACTTATAAAACTTAAAAATTCTACTGTAAGAGCAAAACTTAATCTTTTCATTTCATTAATCATTTGCTGGTTCCTGGAACAGGCACAGTTTGTTCACAGGTCTGTCCAGTGTGCTGGTTTTGGTCGGCATACAAACTCTTCTTACTGCTCCTTTCATATCTGGCAGTGTCTTGATGACTCGCCCCATTACCCAGGAACTTTGGGGTACTGATTGATCTACAGGGAGAACAACGTCACAAGGTTCTAAGTTTCTTTTTGGTGTGAGCCATTTTTGATGTTCTTGAAGTATTGGTAAATACTCTTTAGTCCATCTTTTCCTAAACAAACTAGAGAGGTATTGTACTCGTTTGCAACGGCTTTGGACATAATGGTCATTTTCTGAGAAAAGTCCTGGGGGGAAGGCTGGGTTTTGTCTTGAGTAGTAACATGTGATTTGGTGTCAGTGACTCCAGGTCATTCGGATCATCTGATACCTTTGTGAGGGGTCTTTTGTTTAGGATGTATTCTGCTTCGCACATCATTGTGTGGAGATGTTCATCATCTAGACTTTGTTGTTTAAGTACTGAATTCAGGACCTTTCTTATGCTTCTAATTTGTCTTTCCCACACTCTGCCTTGGCGAGAGGTCATTGGTGGATTAAATTTCCATTTCATTTCATTCTTCATCATGTTATTGCAATTTTTTTTTTTGTTCAAGAGTTTCAGCTGCTTCTAGTAGCTCTCTTTCTGCTCTAATAAAATTTGTTCCATTAACTGAGCGCAAGATTTTAACTTGTTCTTTTCTACAAATAAATCAGCATAAGACTTGGATACAAGAACCAGTGTCTAAATTATATGCAATTTCTAAATGTACTGCTCTAGTTGTTAGGCAAGTACGTCTTCACTAGGCTTCGTCCTCTTTTTACCAGGAATGGACCAAAATAATTGACTCCAACACTGGTAAAGGGTGGTTGGTCTGGGAGTAGACAATCTTCTGGCAAATCTGCCATCTTTTGTTCACCTATTTGTGCATTATATCTTCTTCATGTAATACACTTTGAAATAATCCTTCTAATAGCTGAATTGGCTTGTGGGACCCAATATTTCTGATGTAACTGAGCTAGCATATAGTTACGTCCTCAATGTCCATGCTCTCAGTGAAAGTGTTGGATAATGACAGTAGCAATATGTGAATTCTTATGAATGATTGCAGGGTGTTTTGCCTCTTATCAGGGGGGCCGGTACCCCATACTCTCGGAGTACCCCCCACAGGATTCCCTGAGGGACACGGTCGAATGCCTTTTCCAAGTCCACAAAACACATGTAGATTGGTTGGGCAAACTCCCATGCACCCTCCAGGACCCTGCTAAGGGTATAGAGCTGGTCCACTGTTCCGCGACCAGGACGAAAACCACTGTTCCTCCTGAATCCGAGGTTCGACTACCCGACGGACCCTCCTCTCCAGGACCCCTGAATAGACTTTTCCAGGGAGGCTGAGGAGTGTGATCCCTCTGTAGTTGGAACACACCCTCCGGTCCCCTTTCTTAAAGAGGGGGACCACCACCCCAGTCTGCCAATCCAGAGGCACTGTCCCTGATGTCCATGCGATGTTGCAGAGACGTGTCAACCAAGACAGTCCTACAACATCCACAGCCTTGAGGAACTCCGGGCGTATCTCATCCACCCCCAGGGCCCTGCCACCAAGGAGTTTTTTGACCACCTCGGTGACCTCAGTCCCAGAAATGGGGGAGCCCACCTCTGAGTCCCCAGGCTCTGCTTCCTCATTGGAAGGCATGTTAGTGGGATTGAGGAGGTCTTCGAAGTACTCCCCCCACCGACCCACAACGTCCCGAGTCGAGGTCAGCAGCACACCATCCCCACCATATACAGTGTTGCCACTGCACTGCTTCCCCTTCTTGAGACGCTGGATGGTGGACCAGAATCTCCTCGAAGCCGTCCGAAAGTCATTCTCCATGGCCTCCCCAAACTCCTCCCACGCCCGAGTTTTTGCCTCAGCAACCGCATTCCGCTTGGCCTACCGGTACCTATCAGCTGCCTCCAGAGTCCCACAGGACAAAAGGGTCCTGTAGGACTCCTTCTTAAGCTTGACGGCATCCTTCACCGCCGGTGTCCACCAACGGGTTCGGGGATTGCCTCCACGACAGGCATTGACCACCTTACGGCCACAGCTCCGGTCAGCTGCCTCAACAATAGAGGCACGGAACATGGCCCATTCGGACTCAATGTCCCCCACCTCCCTCGGGATGTGGTCGAAGTTCTGCCGGAGGTGGGAGTTGAAGCTACTTCTGACAGGGGGCTCTGCCAGACGTTCCCAGCAGACCCTCACAACACGTTTGGGCCTACCACGCCTGACCGGCATCCTCCCCCACCATCGAAGCCAACTCATCACCAGGTGGCTGTTCGGTCCCTGTACGATCGGTGCCAGAGCTTGGTCCGCATTGCAGGCAGTAAGTCTAACCCGTTTCCATTGAGAGTTGGACTCCGCCAGGGCTGCCCTTTGTCACCGATTCTGTTCATAACTTTTATGGACAGAATTTCTAGGCGCAGCCAGGGCGTTGAGGGGGTCCGGTTTGATGGGCTCAGGATTGGGTCACTGCTTTTTGCAGATGATGTTGTCCTGTTTGCTTCATTAGGCCGTGATCTTCAGCTCTCTCTGGATCAGTTCGCAGCCGAGTGTGAAGCGGCTGGGATAAGAATTAGCACCTCCAAATCCGAGACCATGGTCCTCAGCCGGAAAAGGGTGGAGTGCCCTCTCAGGGTTGGTAGCGAGATCCTGCCCCAAGTGGAGGAGTTCAAGTATCTCGGGGTCTTGTTCACGAGTGAGGGAAGAATGGAGCGCGAGATCGACAGGTGGATCGGTGCGGTGTCCGCAGTAATGCGGGCTCTGCATTGGTCTGTCGTGGTGAAAAAGGAGCTGAGCCGCAAGGCTCAGCTCTCAAAGTACCAGTCGATCTATGTTCCTACCCTCACCTATGGTCATGAGCTATGGGTAGTGACCGAAAGAACGAGATCGCGAATACAAGCGGCTGAAATGAGTTTCCTCCGCAGGGTGTCTGGGCTTTCCCTTAAAGATAAGGTGAGAAGCTCAGTCATCCAGGAGGGGCTCAGAGTAGAGCCGCTGCTCCTCCGCATCGAGAGGAGTCAGATGAGGTGGCTCGGGCATCTGATCAGGATGCCTCCTGGACGCCTCCCTGGTGAGGTGTTCCGGGCACGTCTAACCGGGAGGAGGCCCCGGGGAAGACCCAGGACACGCTGGAGGGACTATGTCTCTCGGCTGGCCTGGGAACGCCTTGGGATTCCCCCGGAAGAGCTAGAAGAAGTGGCCGGGGAGAGGGAAGTCTGGGCATCTCTGCTCAAGCTGCTGCCCTCGTGACCCGACCTCGGATAAGCGGAAGACAATGGATGGATGGATGGATGTTTTGCCTCTTCTGGCATAGCAGATTTGCTGAGTCTTACTCCAACTCTCAATACTCCTTCTTGCAGGACTGGGTCTAGTTTGTTGATTTTACTACATTTCTTTACTGATTTTTGTGCAAAGCTTTAACTCTTTTAGGGTGGATGTCGACTTTTGTTGACATGAGAGGTTGAGGGCACATGTTGACAAAAGTCGACATCCAGGAGTAGAGGGTGACAATAGCTGTTAATGGTGACAAAACTCACTGTTACGTCACAGACATTCCCTCTCTGCTTGGAGGAATGTTAGACTCATTGACTCGACATCTTATCCTTGCGTGTGCGTGATTTACAAAATGTACACAAAGGCAAGATGGCATCGACAATCTCATGTGGCAGCGAAGCGAGTGCAGAAAACAAAATACTCCACAGACAATGTTTTGCGCATTACCATTGATCGAGCAAGAGAGTGAGGAACTGGCATCAGCTGATCGGACACTATCCAATGCCGCCCCAGCTGATCGGCGGCCAGCTGAGTGCATTTGCGCAGCTGATGTACCTACAACAAGGTTCATGTGGCAGGAAAACCCAGACATTGATCCATGGGAGCCAAACTGGCGATCGAACTTCACAAAACAGCATGGTTTGCTGTTGGACACGACAGATTACCAGCCGCTGGACTACTTCAGGCTGCTCTCTCCTGATGTTGCTTTTCAGCTACTGTCAGACGAGACAAACAGGTATGCAGAGCAATTTTTTTAATCCATATTACTAACCGAGAATGCTAAACCGGATGATGGACGCAGGCACATCCGGCCATGGGCCGTAGCTGCAAAAAGACGTACTGCGCCGGCGCAACAAACAGTCCGCGAGAGTCGGCTGAGGACCCGAGAAAGGCGGACAAAAGAGGGCGACAGAGGCGGATGAGGGTCCGCGAGAGACGCAGGCGCAAAAAGAGTCCGACAGGAGCACAGAAAACAGGAGTGAGCACATACAGAAAGGAGTCACAAAAATGAGGCTCAACAAGCACCAAAATATGGAAAAAAAACATTAAAGAGTACTCAAACGAGGGGAAAGCACGAAACACATTGCACACGAAACTAAACACACCACAAAAAAAGAACAGACGAGCGCACAATAGCAAGGCACGACCATACCCCCGCCACCCTACAGGCACGGGACGGGACGGGACACACACCAAGAGGGGGATTCAACAAGCCCATGGAAGACCAAAAAAAAAGAACACAAAACCACCCCACAGACCCTACAAGCAAGGGACGGGACACACACAAACGGGGAGAGAGGCGGATGAGGGGCCGCGAGAGACGCAGGCGCAAAAAGAGTCCGACAAGAGCACAGAAAACAGGAGTGAGCACATACAGAAAGGAGTCACAAAAATGAGGCTCAACAAGCTCCAAAATAAGGAAAAGGCACATAAAAGAGTACTCAAACGAGGGGAAAGCACGAAACACATTGCACACGAAACTAAACACACCAAAAAAAAAAGAACAGACGAGCGCACAATAGCAAGGCACGACCATACCCACCCCCCCCCCCCCCCCCACCACCACCCTACAGGCACGGGACGGGACGGGACACACACCAAGAGGGGGATTCAACAAGCCCATGGAAGACCAAAAAAAAGAACACAAAACCACCCCACAGACCCTACAAGGAATGGAGACGTGAACAATGCGCAAATGAACTGACAGAACAAAAAAAAGCAAGACGCGAAAAGCGCAAAGCTCAAATGACCGACATACAAAAACGGACAAGGCTCGATACAAACAATGCACGGCGTAGACTGAAACGGACTTTGCGCAAAGCCGAGGCGAATAAAAAAAAAGAAAAAAATAGCGCGTCACAAATAATGGACATGCAACAAAAAGGCAAGCAACCGCAAAAAGCAAAACATGCCCGTCGCGGTCATCAACGCCACGCACCTGTTAAACGCTTACGACAATTGGCTGAAAACGCCTTCAATAAGGAATCCACTATTGAGGAAAATTCATTGGGATTAATGAATGTCATTTGCAATCATTGTCATTCACTTAACTTCACAGAAGAAACAACTGGCAATACAAATAATGAATTTACACGTTGTTGTCAAAAAGGTCAGATTACACTGCCTCCTTTACATTCATATCCTGAATATCTACAGAAGCTTCTAACTAACGATGTGCCTGAAAGTAAAAACTTTATGAACTGTATTAGATCCTACAATAGTTCATTTGCTTTTCCATCAACCGGAGTACATATCAGGCCACCAAAAGGCAATGGCCCATACTGCTTTCGCATATGTGGACAAATATTGCATCGCATTGGAACAGTGCACCCTGAAACAAATCAACAACGCAAATATGCACAAATCTACATCCTAGATCCGGATGAGGCGATCTATCAATGAATGAACCTTCCTGAAAACAAACAATGCACAGAGCTTATAATGAGAAACGTCTCTCATGTCATAAACAATCACCCATTAGCTAAGTCTATAAAAATGCTACATGAAGTTGAAAAGGAGGCAAATACAAAAGCAAATGCAGAAGGTATAGCAGCAACTACAATTGCTTTGGTCTTGATAAAGGACAAAGAACAAGATCCAAGACGATACAATCTGCCCGTCGTTAATGAAGTGGCAATTGTCTTTCAAAGTAAAGATGGTGAGCCTCCATTTCACAGAGATATTGTTCTACATTTACGTCCTGATAAAAACAACACACCTACATTCAAACGCATAGACATTTGCTTTCCGCTTCTTGATACTTTAACATACCCCATATTATTTCCAACTGGACAGGAAGGATTGGCTCTTATGCTCCTTGGGTATACATTGGAAAACTTCCATTTACCAAATGTTCCAGATTCCTTACCGGATATAAATTACACACCTATTGATCTACAACAAGAAGAACGAATTGCACAAACTATGCTTTCCTCTTTAAATGAATTACAATCTGATGCTTTTCAACAAATTATTCATGCCACGGAGGACAACAGCCCTATACCCAAATGCTTCTTTCTTCACGGCCCTGGAGGAAGCGGAAAAACATACCTTTATGAAACACTTATACATTTCTTTGCTGCAAGACAACAGATGATTATCGCATCTGCTACAACCGGAGTGGCAGCAAATCTGTTAATAAATGGTCGTACATGTCACTCAATATTCAAAATACCGGTCCCAATCACAGAGACATCAGTATCCACTATGAACATTCACAGTAGCAATGCCCGAGACATCCGTCTTGCAAAACTGATAATTATTGATAAATGTACAATGGCATCCAGTCACTTACTCAACACCATTGATAAACTTCTACAAACGTTGATGAATAATAATATTCCCTTTGGAGGAAAAGTTCTTTTATTAGGAGGAGATTTTAGACAATGCTTAGCTATTGTTCCACATGCCATGCGCTCAGCTATTGTTCAGTCCACCTTAAAATACGCAGACAATTGGCATTGCTTTAAAACAATACAGTTGGTACAAAACATGCGATGTCCAGATCCAGAATATAACAGTTGGCTAATACAACTGGGAAATGGTACACTCACAAATACAGATGGACTTCACCCAGATATTATTTCCATTCCACAATCCTTTATCTCAGACGACTTAGTAAAAGAGATATTTGGAACAGCAATCACATTAGACCAAATACCCCTGTTAACACAACGCACTATATTATGTCCAAAAAATATTAATGTTAATCACATTAATAACCAAGTCATTTCATTACTTCCTGGAGAGACACAGATCTTTCTAAGCTCAGACAAAGTTGACTCTGATGACGACAATGAACATATAAATTTCCCCTTAGAATATTTGAACACTATTAACCCTGCTGGATTACCACAACACAACCTTACCCTTAAAAACGGAACAATAATCATGCTATTAAGAAACCTTAACACAAAACAGGGTTTATGCAATGGCACACGGTTAGTCGTCAACACCATGACATGCAATGTTATTCAAGCAACAGTTCTTACAGGATCACATGCTAACAATACTGTTCTCATTCCTAGAATTGACCTTACAAGTTCTGAGCTAGAATTACCTTTTACATTGAAACGCCGACAGTTCCCCATTAAACCTGCATTTGCCATGACCATCAACAAATCACAAGGACAAACCATGGACAAGGTTGGCATCTACCTCTCTGAACCCGTTTTTGGACATGGACAACTTTATGTTGCCTTCTCACGTGTTCGACGTTCATCTGACGTTAAAGTTAAAATTATAAATAATCCATGCCAAGGAAGACTCATTCAAGGACAAGACACCATCTTTACTACTAATGTTGTATACAAAGAAATATTCCAATAAAACATTAATATATGACAAACACTCTATTTGTTATTTCTATGGGCATCATCCAAAGCTGCACACTATTCTATATCTAATTCATACATCTGACTCTTTCTCATGTCCCAACGCCAGGGGTTGGCGAGCGAAGCGAGCAGGGGGCGGAGCCCCCTAGTCATAGTATGTGACATCATATACAGTAGTATGCAGGCTCAAACAACATGCAAGACAGTAACATTTGTCAAAAATAAATATTTTTGTTGATTTGATGTATTAAACCATTGCTTTGTGTTCTTTTTTTTTTTAAAAAGTTAGTTTTTAAAAAAATATTCAGCCCTGGGAGAAAAGAAACAAAAAAAATAGACCTAAAAGAGGTGACCTCTTCTGGATAAGCTTATAATTGACTGAGGTGAATAAGTCCATTCTCTGCCTTAATCAAGTCTTTCAGAGACAGTGGCTTCAGCCTCATTGTTGATTTGCATTCCTTGATATGTTCTTTGTTTAGTGTTTTTTTGTCTTTCTGGGCCGTGTCCATATTGACTGACTGTATATTGGATTGCCTTTCTCTCTTCTTTCAGACGCAGTAGCACTTCATTGAACCTAAGGAACCACGTTACTGCTTTCTTTAAATTGAACCATTCTGAGTAGTACCCCACAAGTCTTTAAACTGATTCATTTTTTTTTTTTAAATAGTAAGAATAAGAGCAGCTCACTTCTCAAAATGGAGTCGTCCGGAGTCAAACTCATGACATTTTGATTACCAGTCAGTAGTTACGCCACCAAAGCAGTCAAATTACGTCCGTATCAATGTCGCACCCTAACGTGGGTTCTTTTTCTGCAGTTATATTCTTGAATAAAAGTGCACTTGTTGTGTTATACTTGTACCTTTTGTGAAAGTGTTTGATATTTGGACTTCAAGGTTCACACATTATACGCTTCATGTCTACCTTTTGTCAATTATTACTAAAACATGAAAAATATTTCTGTTTTAATGATGTGTTTACATAGATCGTTGTAGACAAGGAACACACATGAAATGCATGTATTTCAAATAACGATATAGTATTTACTCTATACAACTCTAAGCGACTGACACACAGGTAAACAGACTTGAGCTGAGAAAACTTTGTGTGGCGGTGGGGGGGATGTGATAGTAGACTGCATGTTGCTTATCAACACATTTACAAGACAAAAGACTTTAACGGAGAGGTGCAAAGGGATTTAAGGTGGAACAGATTTACGAGATTTTTCATAGACTTTGATAATTCTAGTGTTAAAAAGCACAAGACAGCACTTTCAAGCCCATAACCCTAACCCTAAAATGTACACCCATTTTTATTTTTCACTTACTTGTTTCAGATGATGTCTTAGGTGGTGACTGACCTCCCCAAGTTCTAGGAGATGAAATTTCTTCAATCGTCTTTGTGTCCGACTGTAATGATTCATATTTTACATTGATAGAAGACTCCTCTTTACTCATTGACCCCAGTTCATGGTCCCCTTCCTTAATGCTCAGACTCCCCTGTTTAGGATGGACACTCTCCCACTCACAGTCCTCCTCCTCAAAATTTACAGTCCTCTCCTCCATGCTATTCATGTTGGCCTCGCAAGTCTTCTCTTTCACATCCATTTATACATTACAGTAAATGGCAGATTTTTCTCTGTGGAGAAAAAAAAAACAGGATTCAATTCAAACTGCATCATCAAGATCTAAACACATTTGATTTTTATAACATCCTCTTAGTTAAAGCTGATGTCAAGACAGGCTAGAAAAAGAAGGAGGCCATCTTTCCCAGTTGTGTGTCAACAGTATTCACTACTTTGATTGAACATTCAGTACTGTTGGTTCTCAGAATTCTGTTATCAGTTAATCTTAAGGAAGGTTTACACAAGTCAGGCTTCAGGATTATGTTAAGAAATGGGGCAAATGAAGGAGGAACTTAAATAATGGATCTGAAATTTGCAATCTTAGGATGATATCATAATGGACAACTTATTGAGCAATTTTAAGTTATAGCGCTCATTTTTGTATTGTTGTCCAAAAATTGAACATGAAGTTATGGGAAAGAGTAGTGGAAGCTAGGTTAAGAAGTGAGGTGATGATTAGTGAGCAGCAGTGTAGTATCATGCCAAGAAAGAGCAGAACATATGTGGTGTTTGCTATGAGGGTGTTGATAGAGAAGTAGAGAGAAGGGCAGAAGGAGTTGCATTGTGTCTTTGTGGACCTGGAGAAATCATATGACAGGGTGCATCGAGAGGACTTGTGGTATTGTATGAGGAAGTTAGGAGTATGAAGATGTACAGGAAATGTATGAGGGAAGTTTGACAGCGGTGAGGTCAGCGGTAGGAGTGACGGATGCATTCAACGTGGAGATGAGCTTAAATCAGGGTTCAGCTCTGAGCCCTTTCTTATTTGCAATGGTAATGGACAGGGTGACAGACGAGAATAGACAGGAGTCCTCCCGTGGTCTATGATGTTTGCTGATGACATTGTGATTTGTAGCGAGAGTAGGGAGCACGTTGAGGAGACACTGGAGAGGTGGAGATATGCTCTAGAGAGGAGAGGAATGACGTTCAGTAGGAACAAGACAGAATACGTGTGTGTAAATGAGATAGAGGTCAGTGGACTAGTGAGGATGCAAGGAGTAGAGCTGGCGAAGGTAGATGAGTTTAACACTAGAATGACCAAAGCCTATGAAAAAACTCAAATCCAGCCCACTTTAAATCCTTTTGCACCTCTCCGTCAGCGTCTTTTGTCTTGTAAATGTGTCGATAAGACAAAGCAGCCTGATTTACCACCCCCATATACCCCGCCCCCCCCCCCCCCCCCCTTCCAGCCATGCAGAAAGGGCCAACCCAAGCCTTGATTATCTTGGAATGAAGTGCTGGAGTTTTAGAGGGGAAATAGATCACTAATTGGAACAAATGCATTTCATGTGTGTTCTGTGTCTACAACAATCTTTGTAAACACATCGTTAAAACAAAGATTTTCATGTTTTAGTAATAAATGACAAAATGTTGACATGAACTGTATATTATGTGAAGGCTAAAGGCCAAATATCAAATAAACACTTTCACAAAAGGTGCCATGTGCAATACGACAGCTTTCGTGGTGCAGCGGTAAGAACTGCTGACTTGTAATCAAGAGGCCATGGGATCGATGCAGGGTGTCTCGCAAATTTACCATTTCGAGCAGTGAGCTGCTCTTATTGTTAATGTTATACAATAAAAAACATAAATTTGATTTGCGTCTGTAACAGCCGGAGTAAATTGATAGTACTTATATAAATTAGCGTTTCTTCTTCACTTTTATTCTCTCAGTCATGATCATGATACAAACCCCCCACCCCAGATCTGAGAGTGTTAGTTTTTATCTGAAACTGAAAACACCACTCGCATCTACAGTTATTCCCAAACAATGGAACTGGAAATTCTCTCATCTGGAGGGATAAAAGATGACACACAAAAGCTGGTGAATCTGCCTTGTTCGTATCTTATTGTCACTTGAATTTTTTTATTCAGTTTTATTGAGTGTTCCTGCTCACACTGAATTAGTATGCACCCTATGGTCCACGATGTCGAAGCCGCAGTGACAAAAAACAGAGACATAGGTATATATGATATTTGGAATTCATTTTATGAGCTGTATAGTACATTTCGGAAAACATTGTGGCACGGATGCAACATTATTCACATTATTCATATTCATTTGCGTACCTTCTTGCGGTTGTAATCAGTGACAGCATCCAAGCACAACCCCCTCGATCTTGCCCAGTCTCCACATTTTGGAACATGCGGGTAGCCGGTTGCTTGTGCTACAACATGCTTGAGCAGGTGGTGATAAACGCACACATACTGTACAAGGCCTGCATGGGTCCACTGAGAAAATTAGAGTGTTCTTGGCTCACCTTGCGGAGGAACTTTGTCGTCGCTTATTACAAGAAAAGTTGATGGAAAAAGAAAAAGAGGATGCAACATCGACAAGCTTCTGTTCTAAGACCACCCCTTCCTCCAGGTAAGCAAACTCAGTTAGTGTCAGGCGCCCCTTCAATGTAACAGAAACCACAGCATAGAGAGAAGTATGAACATTGCAACAGGTACACATGTCATAAACATAGAAAGGACGGTCCTTGAGTGTGTGGGAACTGTTAACATTTGAATTTGAGGATTGCATATAGCACAGAACTGACCTCACTGTACTATTCTTTCCTCTACATGTCCTTGAGTAAAAAAGAAACACCACCATGCACCAAAATGTGGAGACAGCAAGATCGGGGGGTAAAAAAAAAAAAAAAAAGGGTCACTGATTACAACCACACAAAGGTATGCGGATGAATATGAACAATGTTGCATCCGTGGCACAATGTTTTCCGAAATGTACTATACAGGTCATAAAATGAATTCCAAATATCATATATATCTATGTCTCTGTTTTTTGTCACTGCGGCTTCGACATCGTGGACCATAGGGTGCATACTAATTCAGCGTGAGCAGGAACACTCAATAAAACTGAATAAAAAAAATAAAGTGACAGTGAGATACCAAGAAGGGAGATTCACCAGCGTTTGTGTGTCAGCTTTTGTCCATCCAGACCAGAGAATTTCCAGTTCCATTGTCTCAAAACACCACTCACACCTACAGTTATTCCCAGTTTCAAAAAAAAACTAACAGCATCAGATCTGGGATGGTGGTGGGGGGGTTGTACCGTGATTGTGACTGAGAGAATAAAGGTGAAAAAAAAAAACACTAACAAGTACTATAAATTTTCACCAGGTGTTACAGACACAAACCAAATATTATTGTATAACTAGCTGATTACCCAGTGGCTTCACTCACTGAGTGCAAGGGATAAAAATAAAATGTACAGTAGTAGATAAATTATTAAACAGTAAAACATTAACATGTAAGAAGTAAAGATACATTGAGCAGTACTGGAGTGCTTTCGGGTAAAGTACATTTTAAAGGTGTAATAACACAACAGGTAAGTAGCACTAATAGCAGCTTAAATGTATTTGGATCATCTCTCGGTAGGAGATCCCTTGTGAAAGGTGCTACACGACCGCTGTGATATAGAAGTTACATTTTCTATGCGATCCTGCAAATTTCTGCCTGACAACCTTGCACTATGTGCCTGTGATTTAAGAGAAAAATTATTCTGAGAAATGTGGACGCTGCCCTTCCGTGCTTAACGGGCAGAAGGTCCAAACAATTCCCAAGTCCAAAACTTAACATGAAGAGGTCGGTACATCTTCTTAGATGTAAACCTGTGGTGTAGAGGGTCCACAGCGCACGACAAAAGGTCCATTTTTAAATAAATAATCAGCGCGATCACTGCTTAGCGAGGGGGTCTGGTAGTGTGGCTGAAGCAGTTGTCGGGGCAATTCATGGTGTGTCCGTTTCTCACCAAAGTGCACAAGTGAGAAACTGTCCACATCCGTGATTGTTCCTGGGGCCGCTGATTTGCCACAGCTGCCATGCCCTCTTGATAAATAGAAGCGCAAATCGGATAGAGGGGAAAGGAAAGAAAGAACGGACGAGAGGTTGCAGGAGAAAAAAGCAGGAAGCAGTGGGGAAAGAGAGAGAAAGCCGGTGCGGAAGAGTGAGTGAAGGCTCTCATGCAGCTGTGCAGGCAGCCTGGGTGTTTGGCCGACACCCGGGGCGTAGTAGTTCTGGTCGCTTCCGCAGAGTTTGTTTTTATGAAGGACGGGAGTGACCGGAAGGTGGATGACTCTCTGCGTAAGGCCGTGGAAGGCACGTGGTGTCCCCAGCGTGAGAGCCTTGGTCGTTGGGGAATCTCAAGTCGCTGTTCATAGAGCCTACCGGAGCCAGGGATCGGTAAGGCGACCCACCAGCAGGAGAGTGGACAGAGGGCAAGCAGCAGGTAGGGCGACTCCCCTGTTGAGAAGCCCAGATAGGAGGAGTAGGGGAGCTTCCGCAGGAAAGAAGACACCGGGCTTTGTTGTTTAAAAAAATTGCTTCCTGCATTATTTTAACCTCATTGTTTTTAGAAGATTTGTTCTATTTCATTTTAACCTCCACAATAACACTCATTTTAATGGATTATTTATTTAATGACTTTTGAATGCACTGCACTTATTTTGAACACCTTGTTTTTGTTGTTGTTTTTAAACAAAAGCACTTGACACTTTTTCACCATCCCCTTGCTTTGTTATGCCTCACTGCTAAGCTCATCTGTAACATTACCGGTGGTGTAGGTTTCAAAGGCTCCCATGAAGACAGTTGGGAGCATGGAACGAACCCGTATCGTCACAAAACCCTCCATCTTCTTAAAAGAATTAATCACAAAAGCAACCTTGAATGTTGCAGGTTTTAGTGACCTGAAATCACCTTAAGGGCAGTAAGCAGTCATGCAGCGCAATTTACAAAGAGAGTCTTGCTTCGATGGCACCGATTACACTCATTCACAAAGATTTCCACTCTCCCAGGAGCCGAGGGGGACTCGAAGTGTCACAAACAGTGTGAGAAGAGAGGACACCGCCCGAAACTGCAAAGCTCTCGACCCGGTGGAGCAGCCCGACATCCCGCGCCTCCGAGCGTCCACTTTGTTCTGATGACCCTTCGCCGCTGAGGCGGTGTTGTCTTCACATTGTTTACAGCTTGGCGCAGTTAAAAAGTAGAAAGACCAAAAGTTGTTTTCCTCATCTCTTCTACCATCAAGTACTGGCAATTAAAAAAATGTTATAATGTGGCAGTTTTCGTGACAGTCACGTGGACGAATAAATAAAACTTGTCTGTCAGAACGCGCCTGGCAGCGGACGGCTCAGCACTGGAGTCCAGAGAGGAGGGCTGGGAGAGGGCAACGCGGGGCGCACTTCTATGGGATAGATCGGCATGTTTATAGTTACTTCTTTTCAATATCAGTAAAATAACTCTCACACAAATAACAATTCGTAAAGACGATATAAAAATGGCATCCACAAACGAAGTGATTAATTCCTGTATTATATGTTCTGTGGTCATATGTAATTTCCGTTTGCGTGGTCATACATAATTTTCACTTCAAATGCAAAAAGAAAATTATATTATATATACCCTAAGTTCTTGTCAATAAGCCGCGGCTTATCTAAGGAAAAAAGTTGTGAAAATGAAAAAATAGAATATCGGCTTATACATAAGTCCGGC